>NC_133325.1:781950268-782070268 GCF_042186555.1 Aquarana catesbeiana | reverse complement strand
GTCTCGAAGATTTACACCGGGCGTCACAAGTTATTAAATTAAATGATCCTATTTTTTTTATTTTTTTTTATTTGCGAGGCCTATTACTGTAAGCCGGATATTTATAACAATAATATTCAGAGACTTGTCACATACACACAGGAGGAAGCTTAAACATTTCAAGATTTGCAATTTCCATTTCTTGGCACGGGCAGGAATACAATCACGGCGGGAAGTCCGGATGAAAATGAATTGAACGTCAGATTAGATCACTTACATGAAGCCTGGACAAATCGGCTCATAAAGACTGATGCGAAGTGGAATTTAAGGTAAAACAATGTATCAAAGTGATTATGGACGGGGGGGGGGGTGATGAAGGTATTTGGGGTTTGATGAATGCTTACCACTTTACACTTTTCCTTGAGCTACGTTATGACCACCCCCCCTAACCAAAGGCCCCCCTCTTAACCACTTCAAAACCTCCTAACGTACATTTACGATACGGCTTTGAAGCAGTTTACTGGAGCTATGGCTGTAGCTGTCAGCCATAACCCTGGTATTAAAATTTTCAGCCGGTAATTCTCTTTCACTAAAAGCGATTGAAGCGGCTAATTAGCTGCTGGATCGCTTTTAGAAGCAACAGAAGTGGTTGTCCCCTCCCCCCCACCAACCCACCCTCTTGCCGCTCGCTGGTGTTTCTCAGGCTTACAGTTACAGAAAGCCCAAGAAACGATCCAGTGGTTCGCATGGCTGGTCATAGAGGTGAAGTGAGACCGGGACATCTCTCCACACCTCTATGATCTAGGAGGCCAGGAGCGACACCAGTGACAGCCGGTGGTGTATTTTTTTTGAGGGGGCGATAAACAGTGCACAGCCTCCGCTCCCCCACCGGTCGGGTAACCGACATCACCCCCTGGGTAGCACACTTACCCCAGGCAGCGCTTCCCTCCAGGCGACAGGAGGCCAGCTTCCCCTGCATCTCCTCCTTGGCATTACAGTGGTGTCCTAGCCGTGTGACTCCTCCTCTGCATCACGGCGGTGTCCTCGCCATGGGTCCCCTCCCTCTTACTCCCTTGACCAGGGTAGCTTCTCCTTTCGGCCCATCAGGGTCTTAGGACCCGTTTCCCGATTAGCCGGGAGGCAGAATCAGTGTGACAATAGCGAATACTAATTCGCTACTGTCACACCACTGGGTGGGCTTGGGGTGCAGTGCTCTGCGCCCCAAGCCCACCCTTCTTTGAAGCCCATTAGAGCCTCAGGCACAAGCATCCTGCATGTAGATTAGGGGGCCGGATGCATGGATGGTAGGGCGGCGCCCGTGCGCCACCAATGGACGGGCCGCCACTGACCGACACCATGATGTCAGTTCTGGTTTGGGACGAATGTAAACAATTGTTTTTAATTTTTTTTTGGAAAGCATCAGATCATTTTTATTTTTGGATCTGATGCTTTCAAAGGGTAGAGGAAAAACTTTCATCCCAAAAGAAAAGAAAAAAAGACGTTTGCTGTAATTGCATGTGTAGCTGTTCATCCAGAGTGGGGGTGCTTTAATACAGGAGGTGTGTTACTGCCCAGCAGTGGTGGCTGGTGTCTTTTTTTTGAGGGGGGGGCCGCAAACGAGCACCACCCCCCAGCGGCACCTCAGCCCCCCCCACCCTGCTCGCTGCATGCCAGTCGGTCCGGCACTTACCCCATCTAGGCAGCAGGCATGGGGCAGTGGTTCCTCTGTCCTTTCCTCCATTGGCCGCGTGTCTCCTCCCCTCCCCCTAGGCGTCCAATAGGATCACCTGTCCTTTCAGCCAATCGGGTGACCGTCCTCAGACCTGCTTCCTGATTGGCCTGGGAGGAGGATCAGTGTTACAATAGTGAATATAAATTCACTATTGTAACACACCTGGGTGGGCAGTGAGCGCATTCTCTGCGACCCGAGCCCACTCTAGTTTGAAGCCTATTAGAGCCTCTGGCACTAATCAGTGCTTCAGAAAACACACCCCATATTGGAATTCATGCGCCCGGCGTCCTGCAAGTGGCTGGACACATGGATATGGGGGGCGGCACCCGTGTGCCCTTAATGAACGGGCCACCCCTGCTGGCCAGATAACCAGATGAAAAGAGAGGGGGAGAAAAGCCTAAGAAAAGAAAAGAAATTCAGCCGTCACATCTAAGGAATGGTAAGTTGCAATATATACATTTTTTGGTATTAATACTGCTTTAAGCTATTATTATAATATATATATCTATATATATAGAGATATATATCTCTATATATATAGATATATATATCTATATATATATAGATATATATATTATAATAATAGCTTAAAGCAGTATTAATACCAAAAAATGTATATATTGCAACTTACCATTCCTTAGATGTGACGGCTGAATTTCTTTTCTTTTCTTAGGCTTTTCTCCCCCTCTCTTTTCATCTGGTTATCTGGCCAGCAGGGGTGGCCCGTTCATTAAGGGCACACGGGTGCCGCCCCCCATATCCATGTGTCCAGCCACTTGCAGGACGCCGGGCGCATAAATTCCAATATGGGGTGTGTTTTCTGTATATATATATTTTTTATCTATATATATATTTTTATATTTATATTTTTTTGTGTGTTACATTTTAGCCCAGATGAAGTATCATTATTATTATTGTTGTTATTATTAATAATAATAATAATCATAATAATAAATATTCCTTTTTTTATGTGTTGCTTTTGAGCCCGGATGAAGGAACAGACTTACAGCCCCCAACACACTGGATGTAAAAACAGTAATATAGATTAACAGAATAATTAAGTATTATTTTTCTAAGTATTATTATTATGGTTGTTATTATTATTAATTTATGACCATAATAATAATAAAGAATATTCCTTTTTTTATGTGTTGCATTTTAGCCCAGATGAAGGGGGGCGGGATTTAAAGACCCCGAAACGTGTTGCATTTATAAACAATTTGTCATTGAAATAAACTTGTATCAAGACTTGAATATGATGGATGAATTCCTAGATATCACAATGGCCATCATGACCAACACATGATTACAGAAGTGAGTATTTTCCACTCAATACCAACCTGTCACTCATAATCAGAAAACATTTTGCTGGCTGTAGTGGCTCTGTTGACCCTGTAACCTAATCCCCCCCAGCCCCCCCCAAATGGCGACTGTCTCCCCGCGCTGAATGACAGGCACCAAATGAAATAGTCTCGCCGATTATTTGAATGCAAAATGTAGTTTTTTTCCCCAGCGCCTTCCGCAGAAGCCTCAAAAGCCGGAGGAAAAGAGATGAGGCCCAATTAAAATCCGCCGCAGAAATGTCTTGCCAAAAACAAACTTCCTGACGTTTTTTTTTTTTTTTCCCCTTCACAAATAATTAGCTGCCATTGAAACTTAATTACTTTTACTAACAAAAGGCAGAAACCTTTAGATCACTCAAATCAAAACGCATTTTTGTGTGCATGGGGCTGGTGTGGGGGATGGGGGGGGGATATAAATAAATGCTATGTTTGCTTCAGCGACTTTAAGAATTACAAACAGGCTCGGCAGAATATCAATGCACAAAGGGCCCCGCAGTCAGCTTCTAGTTAAAAATAATTGTGTTATTAAATAGGGTGAACGCGGCGTGTAATTATTCGCGTACTGGGGAGGCAATTATTTAAAAAGTTAATCTTCGGAAAGTTATCAAATTTGCAAATGCACAGAAACTGTTTGGCGATGGGATTAATTTCTGTTAGCCAGCACTGTCCATAGAATCCTTCACATCTGTATAGACTCCATGCAGATAACTGGAACTTTTCAGAACAATTAGAATTTGAATCTAATTGGTTCAATTATTTTTTTAATAAGGGTTCCCATCAAGCAGCTCAGGATGCAATCCTTACCTTCACTCTTTTATTCTGCAGTACCTCTTTTTCACCACAAGATGTCCTCAGTCTCACATGTTGAATGACACCATGCATTATTCAACCTGGAACACTTGAACCTATGAATGAAGGGTGTTATGGCCCTGCCCCTGAGTAGATATCAGCATGACCACTAAAGAGGAACAAGCATTAAATCCTGATCCAGCAGTACCTAATTTTTCACCACAAGATGTTCTCAGGATTCCATGTTGAATGACACCATGCATCATTCAACCTGGAAGACTTAGGATATCCTATGAATGAAAGGTGTTATGGCCCTGCCCCTGAGGAGATGTCAACATGACACCCTTCATTTATAGTGTAACTGTGCAGAGAGCAGAGCTGAAATCACCCCGTTTTCTGAATCTCTGAGGATCACCCAAGAGGAACCAGCATGAAATTCTGTTCCTGCAGTATTTCTTTTTTCACCACAAGTTGTTCTCAGGTTTCCATGTTAAATGACACTATGCAACATTTAACCCGGAAGACTTAGGACATGCTACGAATGAAGGGTGTTATGGTCCTCGTGCTGAAATCATCTTGTTCTCTGAATCTCTAAGGACCACCCATGAGGAACCAGCATGACATTTTTCTCCACATTTCTGTCAAGCAGCACAGCCAAGAAGATCACTTTATCATTTTCTTGTTGACCCTTACAGCAACCTATATGGCCCTGCCCCTGAGGAGATGTCAGCATGACACAATTTATTTATAGTGTAACTGTGCAGAGAGCAGAGCTGAAATCACCCCGTTCTCTGAATCTCTAAGGATCATGCAAGAGGAACCAGCATGAAATTCTGTTCCTGCAGTATTTCTTTTTTCACCACAAGTTGTTCTCAGGTTTCCATGTTGAATGACACTATGCATCATTTAACTCGGAAGAGTTAGGACATCCTACGAATGAAGGGTGTTATGGCCCTGGTGCTGAAATCATCTTGTTCTCTGAATCTCTAAGGACCACCCATGAGGAACCAGCAAGACATTTTACTCCACATTTCTGTCAGGCAGCACAGCCAAGAAGATCACTTTACCATTTTCTTGTTGACCCTTACAGCATCCTATATGGCCCTGCCCCTGAGGAGATATCAGCATGACCACCAAAGAGGAACCAGCATGAAATTTTTATCCAGCAGCACCTCTTTTTTCACCACAAGATGTTCTCAGGCTTCCATGTTGAATGACACCATGCATCATTCAACCTGGAAGACTTAGGATATCCTATGAATGAAAAGTGTTATGGCCCTGCCCCTGAGGAGATGTCAACATGACACCCTTCAGTTTATAGTGTAACTGTGCAGAGAGAAGAGCTGAAATCATCCCGTTCTCTGAATCTCTGAGGATCACCCAAGAGGAACCAGCATGAAATTCTGTTCCTGCAGTATTTCTTTTTTCACCACAAGTTGTTCTCAGGTTTCCATGTTGAATGACACTATGCAACATTTAACCCGGAAGACTTAGGACATGCTATGAATGAAGGGTGTTATGGTCCTGGTGCTGAAATCTTGTTCTCTGAATCTCTAAGGACCACCCATGAGGAACCAGCAAGACAATCTGCTCCACATTTCTGCCAGGCAGCACAGCCAAGAAGATCACTTTATCATTTTCTTGTTGACCCTTACAGCGAGCATCCTGTATCTTTAATTGGACAGATATGATGTGCTAAATCATGGTCCAAAAAGGAAGCTGGTAGGTGAAGTGATCATAAGTGTAGCTGCAGAGCCCAAGCAGAGGTGTCACCAGTTCGAGAGTGTCCGCATATCATTACTAATCCTTTGACAGATGAAATAATTTACATGTGTTTTGCTGGCTGCCTGGAGTTCAACTATGTAAATTGACATTTTATTCCAGTAGCTTCTACTTTTTTCCTTGTTACTTTTCACAAAAGCTATGTAAACAAGACCTTTCACTGATGGATTACTTCTAAGAATTGTCCAACAAAGACACAAATGAGACAATGTTTTCTCTTCTGTATAACCAAACAATAAAGACAGATGGTGATAGAAAACAACATTTCGCACCAAGAATGGACACAATGAGGACACTTTCTTGTTATGTCAAAATCTCTTAAAGTGGAACTAAACTTGAAATGTAAAAAACTGCTAGCATATAGATATTTATGGTAGAAGAGACTGTGTGGGGTATGTGTATACAGGGGCGGACTGATAACTCATGGGGCCCCCGGGCAATAGGAGATTATGGGGCCCCCGGGCAATAGGAGATTATGGGGCCCCCAGGCAATCAGAGATTATGGGGACACACAGTATACACACACACAGTATACAATCACACAGTATACATATACCTGTACACACAGACAGATGTAAAAAAAACACAGAAACACAGATACTGTCCCTGGTTTTACTGAGGCTGGCAACCCTGATGGGGCCCCCTAGTGGCCCAGGGCCCTCGGGCAGTGCCCTAATCGTTCAATGGTCAGTCCGCCCCTGTGTATATATATATATATAATTAGGTGGACGAATGTTACAAGCAATCGCCCAGCTCTCACAAATTCTTACCATATTTTGCTTGATTTCCTATGATCTTCAGCTCCATTGAGATCAGTGGTTCTCATCCTTATTGAAGAGGTGAAGTCTTCCAACACCTTCCATTCCCCAACAGTAAAAAAAAAAGAAAATAAAAGAAGGGGACTCTGCAGCAACCTTGGTGGCTCTGTTGGGAATGAGATTTCCAAAGGGGGCTGCAGAAAATTGTTGCAGATGGGGTGTCAGGACCAGGATCTGAACCCACAACCTCAATTATGCCTGGCAGTAGCTCTTCCTGCTGAGCCACCTGAGATCCTGGACATAATTTTGTCTGATTCCTTGGATAATCTTGCCTTGTACCTTATTTCTGGTGAAACCTGAACTCCTTGCTCCTCCCATCAACTTCCCCTTTTAGCCATGCTTTTGCACTCCCTGTTTGCCAGATTATTGTGCTCTCTCCAGCTGATATATAGCTCCTTTGGGTACCTGCAGCTGTCCTTATCTCCACTACCACTCATTACCAACCTTTGGCTTGTTCTTCAACTCCGCTTCCTTTGAGGCCACCTTGTAACCATTTGATACCGGCCTTTAGCTTGTTTACTGACTATGCTTCTGCTTGATCCCTACCTGCTATATCTGCTACTGGACCAGAGCTTGCTCACCTCCTGGTGGGGTGTTCCTGGGGACTGTAACCTGGTATCAACATTCAGCAAAGTCCATCCCCATCAGGCACTCTGGTTAATACAGGTTAGTGCTTAGACCACACACCTTGGGTGAGCCTGCATCATCTGCCAGGTTGACCTGCTTGTGTACTTATCCAGCTGGTCAGTAGGAGACTCTAATGCTAAAGCTACTGGTCTCCGAGCCTGACCTCTGACCGTGACACAGGGTCTCAGGAGAAGGCTGGTGGTCTCTCTAAGAGGCTGGGGACATTGCAGGGGCACTCTGGGAGACTGCAGGGGAACTATGAGGGGGGGTGGAGATTCTAATATTCTGGGGTACTACAGAGGCTGTGGGGCACTGTAAAAGGTTGGAGAACACTATGGGAGGAAGGGGCACTATGGTGGCTGAGTGGCACTGGGGTCCACTATGGAAGGTTGGGGGGGGCACTATGGGAGCTGGAAGGCATTGTAGGAGATTAAGAGATTGGCTGGAGGCTGTAGGCCCCGTAAGAGGGAGGTCATGTCCTGGCAGTGGTTGAGAACCATTAATCTAGTGGCCATAATGCGGAATTTTGCTGAAATACCTCAATGAGGGAATTTACCACATTATGGCCACTAGGTGGAGCTGACAATCATTGGAAATAAGATTAGCCAAATTCTATCCGTCGCAGTCTTCTTGATGCTGGAGGGGTTATGGTTCCACAGGAACGTTGATGTCTATCTTGTGGCATTGTGGCATTTACAAATGTCAAATGATGGCAGATATCACTCGAATACTAGTCTTTCCATCCTCAGCTTTGACAATTGGCACACAACCCTGCAGAGACAATCGAGTTTGGTGAAAAAACATTTTGCCTATGAAAAAAATGGTAGCCGTTAGACGATATGGATACTCAATCTTTGAAAAAGCTTGGAAACCTTGGACTTTTTGGAAGACTTGTCATTCTTGTAGTCCTTTCATGTTGTATTGTAACATTTTGTACTGCAAGAGTTTGTATTGCAACATTCTGTTTTGCACTTTTGGTATGCTTATGTTCTGTTTCACCTCATAGGCGCTGTTTGTACTTACTACGCAAAACTACTAATTGGATTGATAAGAAAAAGTATAATTCCAATCTAAAGGGAAAATTTCATTTTGTTTATTTTTTAGTGATTCCTCTTAAAGAAAAACCTTAATGGTTTGGGGCTATTTTGTTATATGTTATATTTCAAATCTTTGCTAACTGAAACGTTACTTATCCGAGTTTGAACAGTGCAGGCAGGAAGGAAATGAGGGATTGTGGAGTTACTCTGACTCATGCAGTTGTAGGTTTAAATTCGAGCTCAAAGAGGAACTGCAGTCTGCTCACATAATTTGTAATAAAAACATCTTTGCCATTATGAAGTTTCCCTCCAACCAGTTTGCATATTATTTTATATATACTGTGATTCTCTACTTGCCAAATATGCTGCCTGTTCACTTCCTGGATTTACAGTACACAGACACACAGAGGCACACCTCCAGGACTGCAGCTCTCATTGGCCCTCTTATGACTCATCCCCCCCTCCCTTCCTGGGAAACTCTCACGAGAGTGAGAGAGAGAGCTGTGCATGATGTTATAAGCCTAGGCTAAGGACCAGACAGGAAACAGGAAGTGGGCTGTATAAGGTATTTACTGGCAGAAAAAAAAATGTTTTACTATCCAAAGTTAAAACAACAACAAGGGCAGAAGTTTTAATAGATGGAAAGTTGAAAAAATGACTGAAGGTCCAATTTAAAGCCCATGTCCAGGCTCTGGGCTACCCCAATTCAAAAGACCACCTTTCCCCCTTAGGGTCCATCCTTGTTTTTATTTTAATGTTCTCCTATGTAGGAGTAGTGTTGTCACCCTAGGTCTGCGTTTCTCAACTAGGGTTCCTCCAGAGTTTGCTAGGTATCGCTATTCTCACACTGAATCTCCTCCCGGCCAATCAGGATCCGGGTCCTGGGACCCGTCACCCAATTGGCTGAAAGGACAGGCGATCCTCTTGGACGCCTAGGAGGAGGGGGGAGAAGACACACGGCAGAATGTTTTGTTTTTTTTTTGCAACTGTCTTTATTCAGCAGAGCCGAGGTAAACATGTGAATAGGTGTTTACAGCTCCACCTGGTGCTAGAAATGTATTTATGTATATATATTAAAATGCATTTCTGATTCTGATTCTGATTTATATGCAAAATTTCATTTTAAATTGACTAAAAAAAAAATTAAACAAAAATGTAATCCTGAGCACATTAAAAAATATATATATATGAGGCAAAATACAGTGGGTAAAATAAGTATTGAACACATCAATATTTTTCTCTGTAAATATATTTCTAAAGGTGCTATTGGCATGAAATTTTCACCACATGTCCGTAACAATCCACGCAATCCATACATACAAAGAAACAAATACGTTTCAGAAATTAAGTTATGTGGAATAAAATGGAATGACACAGGGAAAAATTATTGAACACATGAAGAAAGGGAGGTAAAAAAAGGCATGGAAAACCAAGACACCTGGTGAAATCTATCAGTAATTAGAAAGCAATCCTGCCCTTTGTCAGTGCAAATTAATGTCAGCTGGTTCAGTCTCAACAGATGGCCAATAAAAAGGTGTCTCATTACCAAGGTGTCACACAAGAGACATCTCATGATGGGTAAAAGCAAAGAGCTCTCTCAAGACCTTCGAAAACTTATTGTTATAAAAAAAATACAGATGGCATTGGTTACAGAAGAATTTCTAAACTTCTGAATGTTCCAGGGAGCACTTTTGGGGCCATAAATCCAAAGAGGAAAGAACTTGATTTCACCATAAACCGGCCACAACCAGGTGCTCATTGCAAGATTTCTGACAGAGGAGTGAAAAGAATTATCAGAAGAGATGTCCAAGAGCCAAGGACCACTTGTGGAGAGCTTCAGAAATGCCTGGAATTAACAGGTACAACTGTTTCAAAGAAAACAATAAGTAATGGACTCACCTGCCATGGCCTTTAGGTACGCCTACCATGCAAGACTCCATTGCTGAAGAAAAAGCATGTTGAAGCTTGTTTAAAGTTTGCGGCACAACATTTAGACAAGCCTGTGAAATACTGGGAGAATATAGTCTGGTCAGATGAGATCAAAATTGACCTCTTTGGATGCCATAATACACATCATGTTTGGAGGTCAAATGGCACATCACCCCAAAAACACCTCCCCATACCAACAGTGAGGTTTGGAGGTGGGAACATCATGGTGTGGGGCTGTTTTTCAGAATACGGTACTGGCAAACTTCATATCACTGAAGGAAGGATGAATGTAAAAATGTACCAAGACATTCTTGATAAATGTCTGCTGCCATCTACCAGGATGATGAAGATGAAACGAGGGTTGACATTTTAGCAAGACCATGATCCCAAACGCAAAGCCAAGGAAACTCTCAATTGGTTTCAAAGAAAGAAAATAAAGCTGCTAGAATGGCCCAGCCAATCACGATGACTTGAATCCAATAGAAAATCTATGGAAAGAACTTAAGATCGTCTTTCATAGAAGAGGCCCACGGAGCTTTCAAGATTTGAAGACTGTTTGTGTGGAAGAATGGGTCAAAAATCACACCTGAGCAACGCATGTGACTAGTTTCTCCATTCAGGAGATGTCTTGAAGCTGTTATGACCAACAAAGGACTTTATACCAAGTATTTCAGTTAGGGTGATTAATAATTTTTCCCCACGTCATTCCATTTTATTACACAGAACTTCATTTCTGAACTTATTTGTTTTGGTTTCTTTGTATGTATTGTATGGGTTGCTGCCGACATGTAGTGAAAATTTCATGTCAATAGCACCTTTAGAAATCCCTAGAAAATTGTTGACGTGTTCAATAATTTACCCGCTGTATCTAAACTTTTTGTTCCATTTTTTCGGGAAGGATTTTTATTGTTATCATTGTAAAATTATTCACAGTTTTTTTTTTTTTTAATCCCTCCATCTGGTATTTTTCATCTTTTTTTACACTGTGTTTCCACACTGCAATTTTTTTTTGAAAGGACCCCTTCATACTGCTTTGATGAGCTTTGATGGTACCAACGAAAGACAGAGAACCAGAAGCCTCCCAGCACAGTCTATACTTACAAAGTCCCTCTAAGGTCACTCATGATTGAGAGATGAACACTTATTAGATAAGACTCATACATGGGTGACCTTCAATTAGAAGAGCGTATAATGAGCGTTGAACACAATAAAGGACATCTTGGATGTATCGATATACATCAATTTGCATTTAACAAGTAATCTCGTTGATGACTCGTCAGACATACTATGTAGAAAGAAATCATCATTAGAGATTGACATTCTCAGGTCAGACTTCAAAACCAAGAACCATCCTGCTAAAAAAATAAAAAAATAAAAAAAATAAAAAAACTCTTCATAGTATTTTTATAGATAGAATATTTTAGATTTATATTTACAGGATATAATATGTATAGATATTTTTCTTTCTATTTTTTATTTCTGTAAATAATAATCTTTTATTTTAATTATATAGTGTTATACTCTAATTAATTATATAATATTACACTCTAAGTATATTCTAGTTTTATAATATTTTCTCTCCATTTTCCTATTTTTCTATTTTAACAAACAATTTACATCAATTTGCATTTAACAAGTAATCTCGTTGATGTCTCATCAGACATACTATGTAGAAAGAAATCATCATTAGCGATTGACATTCTCAGGTCAGACGTCAAAACCAAGAACCACCCTGCTAAAAAATAAATAAATAAATAAAAACACTCTTCATAGTATTTTTATAGATAGAATATTTTATATTTATATTTACAGGATATAATATTTATAGATATTTTTCTTTCTATTTTTTTATTTCTGCAAATAATAATCTTTTATTTTAATTATATAGTGTTATACTCTAATTAATTATATAATATTATGCTCTAAGTATATTCTAGTTTAATCATATTTTCTTTTCATTTTCCCTTTTTTTCTCTTTTAACAAACAAATTACTAAAATTATATTCTTATGCAATGTTATCCAAACTGTGGTCCGGGGGCCAGATGTGGGACACTATTTTCATCCTTGGTGAGGTAATTCCCCCCACTAGCACCAATAATGGGGCAAAGTTCCCCCCCCCCAACGAAAACCAATGATGGGGCACAATTCCTCCAAATGACAACAAAAATGGGGCCCAATGACACCAACGATAGGGCATAATTCTTCCCACTGACATCAACAATGGGGCACTATTCCTCCCACTATCACCAAAGATGGGGCATTGTTTTACTCCCACTGATATCGGGACCTTTTCTACTCCCCGTGGCCACAGTCCAGCCCCCGTTAAGTCTGAAGACCAATAAACTGACCCTTTGTTTAGTGGCCCTGTTCTAGTGGCACCAACAGTTTGCGCAGCGCTTTACAACATGAGGGCAGACAGTAAAATTACAATACAATTCAATACAGGAGGAATCTGAAGGCCCTGATCGTTAGAACTTACAATTTAGAAGGGAGGGTCAAGTGATAGAAAAGATAATAACTGTGGGGGATGAGCTGATGGAGAAGATAAAATTACAGTCGTTAGGCACTGGAAGCCATGGGAGGCTATTAACTGACCCAGGGAGGAGGTGTAGACGAATAATAGGAGAGGTCCAAGAACAGAACCTTGGGCACCCTGACAGGGAAAGGAAGAGTAGAGGAGGAAGTAGAATTGTAAGTAATGCTAAAGGTGTGGTTGTAGGATGAAAACCAGCAAAGAGTAAAGTCACGGAGACCAAAGGTGTGGAGTTTTTTTTTAGGAGGGGTTGGTCCACCATATCAAAGGAAAGCAGAGAGGTTCAGGAGTAGTACAGAATGGTGTCCATTGGAATTAGTCCTTAGCAGATCTTTTGTGAGTTTTCAGAGAGCAGTTTTAGTGTAGTGTTGAGGGCGAAATCCAGACTGAAGGGGATCAAGAAGGTTATTTTAAGTGAAATGGTTACTCGGTTGTAGACTAGGCATTCAAGCAGTTTGGATGAAAAAAAGGGGAGCAGGTTGTTAGGATTGGTGGGGTCCAGTGAGGGCTTTTTAAGTATGGGGGTGACTAGTGCATGTTTTAGAGAGTTGAGGATATATATATATAATATATGAAAATATACTGTAATTATGTTTTACTTTATTAATATTTTTCCATTTATTAAATTACTAATTTAACAAACATTTTATTCAAATTATATTTGAATTCATTGTTTTGTATAATATGCAAATATAAAATATTATATTGTAATTTTATTCTAATTTAAAAACATTTCCTTCTAATGTCCCATAAATAGAATATTTGAATTTAAACGTTTTGAAATTACATGAACATGTTAAAACCGATGTAGATGCAGGCACTGACATCTCACCATCTCATGTAAGCTTTAACATGGTAATGTAAAGTAGTGAGTGTACAGCTTGTATAACAGTGTAAATTTGCTTTCCCCTCAACATAACTCAACACACAGCCATTAATGTCTAAACCGCTGACAACAAAACTGAGTACACCCCTAAGTGAAAATGTCCAAATTGGGTCCAAAGTGTCAATATTTTGTGTGGCCACCATTATTTTCCAGCACTGCCTTAACCCTCTTGGGCATGAAGTTCACCAGAGCTTCACAGGTTGCCAGTCCTCTTCCACTCCTCCATGATGACATCACAGAGCTGGTGGATGTTAGAGACCTTGCGCTCCTCCACCTTCCGTTTGAGGATGCCCCACAGATGCTCAATAGGGTTTAGGTCTGGAGACGTGCTTGGCCAGTCCATCACCTTTACCCTCACTTAGCTTCTTTAGCAAGACAGTGGTCATCTTGGAGGTATGTTTGGGGTTGTTATCACGTTGAAATATTGCCCTGCAGCCCAGTTTTCGAAGGGAGGAGATCATGCTCTGCTTCGGTATGTCAAAGTACACATTGGCATTCATGGTTCCCTCAATGAACTGTAGCTCCCCAGTGTTGCCGGCAGCACTCATGCAGCCCCAGACCATTACCAAAAGTATTGGGATGCCTGCCCGCTTGCCCACCCCAAACTCGCTAATCCATGAACCTTGCTTTGTGCACTGGTCCAAATCATTTGGTGGAGGGGGGATTATGGTGTTGGGGATTGTTTTTCAGGGGTTGGGTTTGGCCCCTTAGTTCCAGTGAAGGGAACACTTAAGGCGTCAACATACCAAGACATTTTAGACAATTTCATGCTCCCAACTTTGTGGGAACAGTCTGGGGATGGCCCTTTCCTGCTCCAACATGACTGTGCACCAGTGCACAAAGCAAGGTCCATAAAGACATGGATGGGGTGGGGGAGCTTGACTGGTCTGCATAGAGTCCTGACCTCCAACTGATAGAAAACATCTGGGATGAATTAGAGCGGAGACTGCGAGCCAGGCCTTCTTGTACAACATCAGTAGCTGACCTCACAAATGCACTTCAAACACTCCCATAGACACACTCCTAAACCTTGTGGACAGCCTTACCAGAAGAGTTGAAGCTGTTATAGTTGCAAAGGGTGGGCCAACTCAATATTGAACCCTATGGACTAAGACTGGGATGCCATTAAAGTTCATGTGCGTGTAAAGACAGGTGTCCCAATACTTTTGGTATAATAGTGTAGTGTGTATATATATATATATATATATATATATATATATATATTTTTTTTTTTTTTTTTTTCATCTTTCCATAAAACCTGCTCTAAAATACCACCCAGTGATGCCATAAAAGTCCTATAGTTCTATTTAGTTACTTCCTATTATAAAGTGACAACGCCAGGTTTCTGTTTCCCATTCATGCTCCTGCATTGTCACCCCGGCTCCCAATGGACTCTACAAGTGGCCATTTAAGCACATATTATGTAGGTATGTTCCACTGTTGTCACCATCAGGAGATACGGGGCTAAGAAAATCTACACAACCATGGAAGGAGTGCATGTAACCAGGAAGCTTCAGCAAAGAGACTAAGCACTGAGATGTAACATCTCAAGCACCCATTATTTTATTATGTAAAATGGGAACTGCTTATGACACATTGTGCTTTGGTAAACTAAATGTCATTTATTTCAGGCTTGCGTCTACTTTAAATAATTGCAAATTCAGAAAACAGAGTCTAAGGATAAAGCCGATACAGTGTATGAGAAGCTTTGACTTTCCAGGTAGTTGCTGACCATTCTAAGTGGCCTTTATTTATTTTTTATTTTTTGCAGAATTTCTTTTTTTACATTTGCTCTTTCTCAGTTTGGAATTCCTCAATAAGCGGCGCCGCTTTCATTTCCTTCCTTCGTTATGTGTCGACAGCTTAAGTGAAAATTGCACTATCAGCAAATGTGGCCAATTTGACAGATTTTAATACTCGAAGATTATTTCGGACTAAATTTGGAAGGAGAAAATGAAGCTCGGGATGTCAATAATTAGTTACCTCTGTCTGCTCCAAGAATCATTTTATTCACATGTGCTATTCAGCTAATTTAAAGGTTATTACCAATCTCTGACGAGATAAGGCAAATGTCTCTAAAACATTAAAGTCGGAATATGTGGTTAGGAGCGCCTAGTAAAAAAAAAAAAAAAATTCACTTGGAGATACATTTGAATTGTTTATTGAACAAAAAAAAAATTCAGATACAACCAACGGGTTTCGGGGGAATTGACTCCCCCTTTTCCAAGGCTTGAGCAACAATTTGTAAAGGAAGAAATGCACTTTATAGTCCTGAATCAGGTCTGAGTGTCATTGTGACCTGACTGCAGTGAGGGCAACAGAGTGATCTGTCTACACTCACCGGCCACTTTATTAGGTCCATCTTGCTAATACCGGGTTGGACCCCCGTTTGCCTTCAGAATTGCCTTCATTCTTTGTGGCATGGATTTAACAAGGTTTTGGAAACGTTCCTCAGAGATTTTGGTCCATAGTGACATGATAGCATCACACAGTTGCTGCAGATTTGTCGGCTGCACATCCATGATGCAAATCTCTTGTTCCACCACATCCCAAAAGGTGCTCTATTGGATTGAGATCTGGTGAGTGCGGAAGGCCATTGGAGTACAGGGACCTCATTGTCCAGTGGTGAGATGATTGGAGCTTTGTGACATGGTGCATTATCCTGCTGGAAGGAGCCATCAGAAGATGGGGACACTGTAGTCATAAAGGGATGGACATGGTCAGCAACAATACTCAGGTAGGCCATGGAATTTAAACCATGCTCAATTGGTACTAAGAGTCCCAAAGTGTGCCAAGAAAATATCCCCAACACAGCCCCACTGTGATGCATTTTATGTACTGACACCCAGTGATGGGGAAAAGGTCACCCAGAGCCCAGGGAAAAGATGCCAAACTGTGCTCTCCCTCCCCCTCCTCCCGCCTGCCAGTGCAGCACTCCTGTGTCTCTGTGTAAACTACTGCCAGCTTTTGAATACAAGAGCACTGCACTGGCAGGCAGGAAAAGGAGGAGAGAGAGCACAGCCTGCAACTCCTTCCGGCTTTCTCCATCTCTTCTCACTGCTCCCAGCGCTGGGCTGACAGGAGTAGTGATGCTGCTGTCACTACTCCTGTCAGCCCTGTAACAGAAGGAAAGAGGCGCCCCCCATCTCTTTCAATGCACCCAGGGCAGCCGCCCCACCTGCCCTCCCTTTGGCAGCTCTGCTGACACCTTTCTTTGGGAACCAGCATTAACTTTTTCAACAATTTCAGCTACAATTGCTCTTCTATTGGATTGGACTACATGGGCCAGCCTTTGCTTTCCATGTGCATCAGTAGGCTTGGGCCGCCCATAACCCTGTTGCAAGTTTGCTGGTTTTCCTTCCTTTGACCACTTTTGGTTGATCCTGATCACTGCAGATCGTAAACATTCCACAAGAGCTGCAATTTTGGAGATACACTGACCCGGTCATCTGGCCATTAAAACTTGGCCCTTGGCACCTTACACTGGCCTATTTTTTCTGCTTTCAGCACATCAACTTCAGAGTCAACATGTTCTCTTGCTGCCTAATATATTCCACCCACAATGGTATTCACTTCATCTGTTAGTGGTCATAATGTTGGCAGATCCATAGTAAATATATATATATATATATATATATATATATATATATATATATATATATATATATATATATATATATATATATATATATATATACAGTATATTATGTCTCCACAATTATAAGTTCAATAAGTCAGTTCATGATTGGATCTCGTTAGCCATCAGTGAGCCACGCACAAGAGGAGGCACCATATAGACAAAATACAATGGCATTAAGAATTTTGACCCCCCAGATAAACCATACAGCCAACCAATCAATGTTGAGTCTAATGGTTAATAGCATAATAGGCTGATGTGAGCATTCAACATTGTACTCTTTTCCAGTGTATCAAGAAAAAAAATTATTGTCACCCTGTTAACATTCAACATATTTAACTTTACTGATCTAGAAATAGAGCCGTCATAGGTCGCTTCTAAAATTAAGCCCAGCCTGGTGGGTGAAATGCATCACAGAGGTGGTCCCAGGATAAATCTCTAGGCCTGTTTTTGCAGATCGATAAAGTTACATCTGTGTTGAATTTTAACATTGAGATTAACATTAACATTGCTGCTTTCTTCTTCATTCTGGATATACTGGTGGTCTGGGAGCCTCTAGGAGGAACTTCTGTCTGGCTTCTGGCACTTGGTTTGTCCGGAAGGTGGTCCAACATTATGGGCTTATAAATGGTGAACATGTCTTCTGCGTTTTATTCTCTTTATTGAAAGAGATGAAGTCCAGGAATGGACACCAAATCTACTAGAGGACTTTTGAGCCTAAAGGACATATAAGGAGCAAATTACAAAGAAGATGGCAACTCTACCTTTTACATGTTTTCAGATTTTTTTCCCATCTTACTGATGATGTTTTTCAATTTTTATTACAATATATAGAGATGTTGAACAACAATGGGGTTAATAACATGCAGTGACAAAAAAAGGTGTGAAATTGATGTAAAAGCAGCAAAAAATAAATAAAATAATAAAGCCCCCTAGGGAAAATTCCTTCTCCATCTTACAATGTAATAGTACCAATGCGCAAAACCAATAGGAATAAATCTACACTAGGCGAAAAGCATCAACATCAAAAGGTGCTCTCACACTGCATAGCTAGAATGAAGAAAAATAATTTGGCGCATATTCAATATAAACAGTAAATATATAACTACAAGGTGCAATATTCAAAGTGCAATATTCATGATCTCATGAAGTCACGTGTTCAGTGACGCAACGTGTCAGGTAGGAGGCGGGTGTCGTCACTTACGGTTGCGGCCGAGACCGGAAGTCATATAGTTTGTCACGCTGTTTGCATTGTTTTTAAACTGTAAGTTACTACGTGTGTTTTACATTTATAAGTTTTTGGATTACTGCACTATGGAGCCCACCTTCTCTCATTTCATGTAAACTTTATTCGATGAGCCACGGGCGTGATCCCTATTTATGAGCGGTCTGTGAATAACCCTAGAAATCAACTGTCTGCTGGGGAATCAGTGCCCCATTGATACATGAGGCTTGACTAGACCCGTGGGGGTCGCCGTATGAGGTGAGAGGCTGGGGCAAACTATTGTTACACAACGGATGGTGACAGTAGGATGAATTGGATGTCTTTCTTCCTTTTCTGCACAAAGCACTTTATATATAACATTATATATATATATATATATATATATATATATATATATATATATATATATATCCATATATATATATAATAACACTTTGGATGAACTTGATGTTTCCTGTTTATCTGCTCAAGCACTTTTTATAATTTTCTGAGAAGTAACTGTTTTTTCTTCACTCCTCGGTCCAGCACCAGATACCTCTTCAGGCCAGAACAGCATTTTGTCATTCTACCTATTCCCTGAGAGCCCCTGGGGAGCTCATTATGGGCTTATGAGTGGTGAAAAAGTCTTCTGCATTGAATTCTCTTTATTGGAAGATAAGACTTTTGAGCCTGAAGGACATATAGGAAGCAATTTACAAAGAAGATGGCAAAGCTCCCTATTCCGTGTTTGCAGATTTTCTTCCATCCTACCAATGTTGTTTGCCATATTTTATTCCTATATATACAGATGTTTTGGATCAATGGGGTTAACTAAATGTAATCAAGGCCCCTAGGGAATGTTCATTCTCCATCTGGACTCTTTCGAGGATAATGGATAATGTCTACGGACCTTGATGGGAGGGGTGACATGTTTAGAGCTCTGCTTTATGGAGTGCAGTGATGTATTAATCCTTATGGATTGCTGATCTAAGGAATATCCAATTATCCAATTGCCTTCTGAGGGATCAGGAAGGAATTTATTTTTTTCCCGCTGGAGCAATTTGGATCATGCTTCCTCTAGATCAAATGTGGGTATAGGATTGTGTATACAAGGAGGTTTTATATATGTATATACATTTTTTTTCTATTGGGTGAACTAGATAGACTTGTGTCTTTTTTCAGCCTGACTATGACGCTATGATTTACTAAAACCGGAGAGTGCAAAATGTGGTGCAGATGGACATGGTAGCCAATCAGCTACTAACTTCAGAAATACAGAAACAATGCGCTTTTGAATGCAAAAAAAATTCACAAAAACAAAGCTGCTTTTTTCTGGACACATTTAAGAGTGCTAATGTGAATTATATTATATATACATGGTTATATATTTATGTTTTTCATCTTTAGTTAAAGCGGAGTTCCACCCAAAAATGGAACTTCCACTTTAAGTGCAGGTGACCCCCTGGCATGTCACATTTGGCATGTCATTTTTTTTGGGGGGGGGGGGGGGGGGGCGTATAACCTCTTTTTAGAGGGATCCGGCTCCCACTTCCTCCTGAGGCACTGCGGCGCCAGAAGGAAAATCACCTCTCCCCCCTCCCTCTTGGCAATCATCCCCATGGTAACTCTGGAGAAGCTGCAGAGATCCACAGCTCAGGTGGGAGAATCTTTAACCTTTATGGAAGAGTGGCAAGAAAAAAGACATTGTTGAAAGAAAGCCATGTGGGGGACACAGCAAACATGTGGAAGAAGGTGCTCTGGTCAAATGAGACCAAAATTAAACTTTTTGGCCTGAAACCAAAACAGTATGTGTGGAAAACTAACACTGCACATCACCCTGAACACACCGTCCCCGCCGTGAAACATGGTGGTGGCAGCATCATGTTGTGGCAATGCTTTTCTTCAGCAGGGACAGGGAAGCTGGTCAGAGGGTCAGAGTTAATGGGAAGATGGATGGAGCTAAATACAGGGCAATCTGAGTCTGCAAAAGACTTGAGACTTCACCTTCCAGCAGGACAACGACCCTAAACATACAGCCAGAGCTACAATGGAATGGTTTAGATCAAAGCATATTCATGTGTTAGAATGTCCCAGTCAAAGTCCAGACCTAAATCCAATTGAGAATCTGTGGCAAGACTTGAAAATTGCTGTTTACAGACGCTCATCTGTATGCTTTTCCGAAGTATCAAAAACGTTGCATGCTCTGAAGCAAGTACGAGACGGAAGCTATTGGCTACTGGCTATTGAACTTCCTTTTTCTAGTCCCGTCGTACGTGTTGTACGTCACCGCGTTGTGGTCGGTCGGACTTTGGTGTGATTCCGCTTGAGCGGAATTTCGTTAGAGTTCTGTCTGAGTAACCTTTGGAGTTTATTCCGACGGCAAAACCGGTCGTGTGTGCGCAGCATAAGGGAGGGTTATAACCCCTGTTAGATTTTTTTTTTTTTGCCATCTGTGTCCCATTACGGAGATTTACTGTACCTTCAAATTTTTGGTTGTAACATGACAAAATGTGGAAAATTTCAATGAGTATGAATAGTTTTTCAAGGCACTGTAGTTCTGCTTTTAGCGTTGAGCCAATTTTGCCTCTCAGATAAGCTACCACTGGGCTGCCCTATGCGTGTGAAACCCACAAAAAAGGTTCTGGCACAATTTAGCCCCACAACAAAACACATGGTACCATATGTTTTGGATTGGCTCGAAAAGCGTGTACGATAGATGCATAGGGTTACCATTACCACGTCTGCAAAAGGCAACACGTTTTTCGTGCAGTGTGGGAAAAAGCACAATTTTGCGCATGTTTCAGCACCGCATCTGGTGTGAACAAGCCCTCAATGCAACTTGAGACCGCAATCTTGTTTTACAGGCGGACCAACGTTTTAGAGCTGCTTAATATCAGTCATTTTTCATTTCTACGAATTGGTATGTTTTATTCGGGAGCTTCTAAAGCATCTGGCAACATGAAACATTCTTTTTTTTTTTTTTTTTTCATTATTCAATGTTAATTATGAGAATAAACTGAAAAATTATTTAGGTTTATAAAGAAAATATTCTCAGCTTGGCTAATGATAGGATAATGTTTGTGGAGGTGAAGGACTCGGCTGTGAATGGTGAATGGGAAAAGTTGCAGAAGCAATTGTTTCCTTGAGATAAAAGACTTTTATATGGTGGTGTATAATTAATTACAAGAATATAATGACGTTCAGATATTGCTCGTGGCATGCAGCACAATAAAAGGTTTTATGCAATTTTTAAAGCGTATCTCCAGCCAAAACAGTTTATGTAAGTTCTGGTTTACAAAGAATTGTATTAATGCTTTCAAAAGTTGAATAAGAAAAGGTACAAAAGATAATACATAGAGAAGTACAACAAAAAAATCGTAGAAAATGAGAGTATATCATATGGTGCTCAAACATTACAACTAGCTCAAGCGATCACAAAACTATACAAAGTTCTTCACTAGCCAAGGGCAAGTCCAGCAAGTATGCAAATTATGGATGCACCCATACCGTTTTCGTATCGCCGATACCGAGTGCCGATACTTTGCGATGCGATTCATGTCCATACAAAATGAATGGGTGCAAATTGCACTACAAAGAATTACATGCAATTTGAACAGGCATGCGGTGCGATTTTTGTCCAAATCATAATTGAGTACTCGTGAAAATACTGGGTATCGGCGCCGGTATCGCCGCATCCCTATCCCCTAATGCAAATTCAATAACATTATGTCACATAGTGTAGATCAGTAGGGAAAGTATTGCCTATATGGTTATACACCCCGGGGGGAGAAAGAAAATAGAAAAAAGGGGAGAGGGAGAGAGCAGAAGGACTCCAACTTCCAGGACAAGGGGGCTGGGAACCAGAAAAGAAAGGGAAGAGGCATGAGAAGGCCACCACCTGAAAAAACTGCATAAGGAGTGAAAATAGAAGGGGGGGGGGGAGAACCAAGAGGAGAAAAGGAAAAGGGGACTTACCTGGGAAGAAAACCAGAGAAGAAGGAAGGAAGGAAGGAAGGAAAGTGTCCTGGGCAGTACAAACCATTGTGCCATCTCCAAGCAAGCCATGCTAATAGTCATATCGATAGCTAGGAGCGGTCCAAACCCAACTAGTCATTAAAGTTTATCCAAGGGTCCCAAACCTTCAGGACCTTCAGGAGTGGGTGTCCATGAAATTGGACGAGAGCTTCCCGTGCACCATAATTCCCATAAGGCGTTGTTTAACCTCAGCAAAGTTAAGAAACGGTTGGCGCCAGGCCTTTGCTATGGTCTGCCGTGCTGTCAGGAAGACAACTACACCAGCTTCCTCTGAGCTTTGGTCAAGGATGGAATGGGCTTGTGCAGCAAGGCTTTACAGGGGTTACGTGGTAGGGTAACAGACAGAAGCGATCTAATCAGAGAGTAGACCTGGGTATAAAATCTTAAGGCTTTCGGGCAGGACCACCAGATATGGAGGAGAGTGCCAGACTCCTTACAATCCCGAAAACAGAAAGGAGAAGCAGAAGGAACAAACTTTGCTACTCGTACTGGGGTCATGTACCAGCGAGAGACCAGCTTGTAAGCATTTTAGTTTATGTAAGTTTTGGATAGAGTGTGGAAGGATTAGAACCTTCCCCTTGTAATAGCTGTATAGGCTATTCGGCCTCTCTGGTGACCATTGTCACTGTAAAGCAGCCTTTCTCAACCAGGATTCCTCCAGTGGTTGTTAGGGATTCCTTGTGCAATGGCCTGTTCCTGCCTTTCAGATAAGTAACCACTGACAACAAAGATCTTTTTAGCTATTTGTAAGGGGGATTATTCCCAATGACCACAAATGTAAGGAGCATTCTTCCCAGTGACCACCATGCTAATGAGCGGTGAACTCTACATCTAGTAATAATAATTAGCAGGGGTTCTCTGAGCCTGGAAAGGTTTTTCAAGGGTTCCTTCATTTTAAAAATGTTGAGAAAGGCTGCTGTAAAGAAAAGCAATGGGAAATCCAAAATGTTATGGTTGTCCATCCAATGTAAGAACTTTTTCAGTGGGGACACCTTTCTGGAGATAACTGTGTCTGAGGGGGTTTCTCCTCACTTTAGAATTGCACCTTTTGGCCACAAATATGTGAAGGACACTTGGTTATGGGGTCTACCAGGATTTTCAGGATTCATCTGCAGGGATTTTCAGGATTCATCTGACCTCTACTACCTCCGGGACTTCCAGGGTTCCTAGTAATGATGCTGGGTGCTTCCTATGACCAAAAGGGTATTTAGGCATAGCCTTTAAAGTGAATGGTGCTGTGGCTTGTAGCCAGCTACCTAAAAGCAAAATTACCATAATACTTGCCTGCCAGTTGCCTGTTTGTCCCCAATACCTGACTATCCTCGTGCTTGCTGCTAAACCTTACAGTGCTCTTGGTTGTTTGTTTGGACTTGACTAGTTTTCACCTGGCACCTGGCAAGACCTCTTCCTGGACCTGACAACTCTTTTGCCTGCTGCTTGGCACCACCTCTGTCTGGACCTGAGTACTCTCTTGTTTCCCATCTGCCTCAACCCCTGCCAGTTGGACCTAGCTACTCTCTTGTCTGCCACCTGCCACAACCTCTGCCTGAACCTGATCATTCTCTTGTCTACCATGAACAGTCTCTGCACCATAGCCCTTCTGTTCCAGTAGGGCAATCCTAAAGTGCCTGATTACCAGTTTGCAGCAACCCCCCCCCCCCCAAAAAAAAAAAACAGGTCTATCTCCACCATCAGGAGGGCGTCATAAGGGGGCGTGACCCCAGAGTCCCTGCGCATGCTGGGACCATGACGTCGTAAGGGGGCGGGGTTACCGCCTATATAAATGGCTCCGCAGCTCGCACACAGCATTCGAGTCGGAGAGAGCGTTGTGTCAACATCGGGGAAGAAGAAAAGAAGAGAAGAAGCGGCAAGACAGCGGCGGCGAGAAAGCGGCAGCAGACCGGGCCCCTCGCTGGCAATAGAGCTGGAAGAAGATAGCGGTGGGGCCCGGGAGAAGAGGCCGAACACCGGGAGAAGAGGCCGAACACCGGGAGAAGTCGGAAGGGGACCCCCCGAAGTCGGAAGAAGACCCCCGGAGCTGACTAATAAATTACTCTTAAAACCTGTGTACTGTGTGTTTTTTATATTGACACTTTTCCCTAGGTGAATGGGTAGGGGTACCATGTACCCCAAACTCATTCACACAGGGTGGGGGGCCGGGATCTGGGGGCCCCCTTATTAAGGGGGGCTCCCGGATTCCGATAAGCCCCCCGCCCGCAGACCCCGACAACCAACGGCCAGGGTTGTCGGGAAGAGGCCCTTGTCCTCATCAACATGGGGACAAGGTGCTTTGGGGTGGGGGGGGCCGCAGGGCGCCCCCCTCCCCCAAGGCACCCACCCCCCCCATGTTGAGGGCATGCGGCCTGGTACGGCTCAGGAGGGGGGGGGGGCGCTCGCTCGTCCCCACCCCCTTTCCTGGCCGGCCGGGCTGCATGCTCGGATAAGGGTCTGGTATGGATTTGGGGGGTACCCCCACGCCGATTTTTCGGCATAGGGTGTTCCCCTTACAATCCATGCCAGACCTAAGGGCCTGGTATGCCTCCGAGGGGGGAACCCACGCCGGTTTTTTCATTTAAAATTTGGTGCGGTGTTCCCGCCTCAGGATTCATACCAGACAGCTGTCAGCGCTGCCTGTCACTCATCGCGGAAGGAAAACAAAGTTTTCCTTTCCCGATGAGCGAGCCAGCGCGACATTCACAGTACCCTGTCGCCGAGAACCAGCGCGATGGTATCGCGCTGGAAACACAATCTCGCGGTCAGGTACTGTAGGTGTCAAATCTCGCCGAGAAGTGCGGCGAGATTGACACAATATCGCGGTCACCTACTGTAGCTGGTACTTAGACTCCAAAATTGGGTGGACCTGCCAGGGGGCACCATAGCACTTATCCTCCTGTTGTGGTTTTAACAGCCTCCACTCTTTGTGGAAGGCTTTCCACAAAATTTTGGAGTTGGGTTGTAGGAATTGTGCCCATTCGGCCAAAAGAGCATTTTCTAGGTCAGGTGCTAATGTTGGATGAGATGGCCTGGCTCAGAAATAGCGTTCAAATTCATCCCAAAGTAGGGTTGAGGTCAAGGCTTTGTGCAGGTCATCTAAGTTCCTCCACATCACATTGGCCAAACAATATCATTATGGAGCTGGCTTTGGGCAAAGTCATGTTAGAACAAAAAAGAATCTTCCTCAAAATGGTACCACAAGGTTGTCTAAAATGTATACTGCAACATAAAACAGTACCCTGCACTCGAAACACCTGAACTCAATCATTTGAAGGGGTGTCCACATCTTAATATGACCTAATATAGACCTGGAGGTCATTTGCTGTGACTTCAGGGCCTTGCAATAATAATAGTATTATTAATATAACAATAGTGTATGCAAGCTCTCACATATTCCTTGAAAAGCAAGAAAAGTCTAGAAATCAACAGAATACCATTGCATCCACTAGACACACAACTAGATCACATTAATCAGCAATTTTCCGCTAAACTTTTTATGTATTTTACGGCTGCTGCAGCTGTTGCAGAGGGGGAAAAAAGTGTAGAAATCAGCAGGAGACACAACGCATTCTGCAATCATCGCACCACTGTACTGATGTTAAATGGCAGGCCATTAATGGAAGCAGGACAAGAGAGGCTAAATAGCGAGCTGCTTCTGTTTTCTCCACTCATCGCCATGGAAACTCATACATCTTTTTCTTCCTGTTTCATTTTCCAGCTTTTTTTTTTTTTTTTTCAGAGCCTGATAAAGAGCTGTCTTTGTTGAAGAGTTAATGAACGATGTTCAATCCATACATCGCTGCATCCAGGCTGATCGTAACGAAGACGTGTTTCCTATGACGGCGGCCTTAGTAATATATGCTCTTTTCAGCATCCATTTACTTCAAAATGGAAAATATAGGTAGTAATATTGTCAAAGCAGTTCAGTTGCAATAACTGGATGTGTTTTATCACATTTGTGTGTCCTACTGCTCTTTGCTATAAACATTCAACTGCTTACATCGCTTTCTGCCCTAAAACAACTTAGGCCGACCGGTGTCATGACATATTGGGTCAATATCACTGACCCATCCAACATGAGTACCTGACCTATTCCTATAAAACATGAGCACCTAACCTCTTCCTATACAACATGAGTACCTGACCTATTCCTATCCAACATGAGTACCAGACCTCTTCCTATCCAACATGAGTACCTGACCTATTCCTATAAAACATGAGCACCTAACCTCTTCCTATACAACATGAGTACCTGACCTATTTCTATAAATCATGAGTACCTGACCTCTTCCTATTCAACATGAGTACCTGACCTTTTCCTATCCAACATGAGTACCTGATCTGTTCTCATCCAACATCAGTACCTGACCTGACAAATGCTGTTTTGGCTAAATGGGCACACATTCCCATATACCAACGTCATGCCATCACTGACCTAATATGGCCACATGGCCATATTAGGTCAATATCATTGACCCATCCAACATGAGTACCTGACCTATTTCCATCCAAACATCAGTAGCTGACATATTACTATCCAAAATCAGTACCTGGCCTGACACATTTCCTAATTTGGCTAAATGGGCACACATTCCCATAGACCAACATCATGACAACACTGACCAAATATGGCCACATGGCCATATTAGGTCAATGTCATTGAACCATCCAACATGAGTACCGGACCTATTCCCACCCAAAATCAGTACCTGACCTGAGAAATGCTCTTTTTGCTAAATGGGCACACATTCCTATAGACCAACGTCATGCCATCACTGACCTAATATGGCCACATGGCATTGACCCATCCAACATGCGTGCCTGACCTATTCCCATACATAATCAGTAACTGACCTTTTCCCATCCAATATCGGTACTTGACATGACAAATGCTCTTTTGTCTAAATGGGCACGAATTCCCATAGACACACTCCAGAAACCCTTGTTGAGCCTTCCTAGAAGAGTATATGCTGCTATAACCTCAAATAGCCATGGCTTTGGAATGTTATGTCCAACAAGCTCATAAAGATGTGATGGGCAGGTGTCAACAACCATTTGGCTATATAGAGTATTACTTGGTGTAACTTAGTAGATAGAATTAAAGGCAAATGGCAAATATAAGCAGTATTAGCTGAAACATACATGATAATGGAAAACTGGAATTATATGGCATTGGTGACGTGGTTCAGGGCCAATAATCGGATGTGTTTATATCACATTTTTGTGTTCTACTGCTCTTTACAATAAACATTTAACTGCTGCATCACTCTGCCATAAAGCAGCTTAGACCGACCAACGCTATGACATCACTAACCTAATATAATCACATTGTATTATTAGGTCATTGTTATTGCCCCTTCCAACACGAGTACCAGACTTCTCCCCATCCAACATTAGTACTTGATCTGACAAATGCTCAATATCACTGACCTATCCAACATGAGCACCTGACCTGGCAAATGCTCTTTTTGTTAAATGGGCACACATTCCCATGTACCAACGTCATGCCATCACTGACCTAATATGGCCACATGGCCATATTAGATCAAAATCATTGACCCATCCAACATGAGTACCTGACCTATATCCATCCAACATCAGTACCTGACATATTACCATCTAAAATCAGTGCCTGGCCTGACACATTTCCTAATTTGGCTAAACGGGCACACATTACCATAGACCAACATCATGGCATCACTGACCATATATGGCCAAATGGCCATATTAGGTCAATGTCATTGACCCATCTAACATGAGTACCGGACCTGACAAATGCTCTTTTTGCTAAACTGGCACACATTCCCATAGACATTCCCATAGACTATGACCTAATATGACCCATCGGGGGTTTACTTCCTCTTTAAGGACACGGTGGCTTTCCGGCCCCCCGCTTCTTAACAACATATTGTCTGTGCGTTCAGCGGGCGAACATCCTGCCGAACATCCTGCCGAGCGCACAGAAAATTCGGGGTGTTCGGCCAGCACCCGAATGGGCAATGTTCAGGCAGAACTTTGGCGTGGCCTGAACCGTTCGCCCCAATGGTTATTTCCATTTCCATTTATATAGCTCTGACTTATACCGCAGTGCTGTAGTGTACAGAGGAGACTGAGCCAGTCACATCGGACTCTGTGTCAAAGGAGCTTACACTCTAATGTCACCCCACAAGCACACTATTATTTTTTTATCATTATTATTATTATGGTTATTATTATTATTATTATTATTATTATTATTATTAATAATAATAATAATAATAATAATAATAACCAAAATAATAATTATTATTATTATGGTTATTATTATTATTAATATTATTATTATTATTATTATTATTATTATTATTATTATTATTATTATTATTAATAATAATAATAATAATAACCATAATAATAATAATAATGATAAAAAATAATAGTGTGCTTGTGGGGTGACATAATAATAATAATAATAATAATAATAATAATAATTATTATTATTATTATTATTATTATTATTATTATTATTATTATTATTATTATTATTATTATTATTATTATTATTATTATTTTATTATTATTATGATTATTATTATTAATAATAACCATAATAATAATAATGATAAAAAATAATAGTGTGCTTGTGGGGTGACATTAGACATTAGAAATAATAATAATAATAATAATAATAATAATAATCATAATAATTTTATTATTATTATTATTAATAATAACCATAATAATAATAATGATAAAAAATAATAGTGTGTTTGTGGGATTGAATTATACATTAGAAATAATAATAATAATAATAATAATAATAATAATACTTATTATTATTATTATTATTATTATTATTATTATTAATAATAACCATAATAATAATAATAATAATAATAATAATAATAATGATACAAAATAATAGTGTGCTTGTGGGGTGACATTAGACGTTAGACATAATAATAATAATAATAATAATAAAAAAAAATTCACATTCTCACCTTTGCCAGAGGAGCTTACACTTTAATGCCAGGCTAACTAATAAAAATATAATTATTATCGGTAATGGTAGTTGTTGCAGATATTAGTATTCCTGCATTCAGCTGTGAGATATTCTGCAAGGCTTTGAATGGCAGGCAGAACCAATCCCCGACCCAACCAAACCCGTTCTTCTGCCTCCACCACACCATACAATTCTACAACTGTAAATCCATTACTAAAAGCCACAGGTGAAAATTATTCATGAGAAATCCTCGGAGGATCCTATCCGGTCATTAGGCTGTTCCAGTAACTGGCGTATCCTATTTTTTTTTGGCTTTGGATAAGCCTGCTCAGCCATCCAGGGGATCAAACACAAAGAACAGACAGGGATGAGGCGGTAAGGCGAGTTCTGTACAGAATATAGAGAGGCTGTAAATGAGAACACTGGGGCTGTGATGTAGGGGGTCTGTGTGCAGCTGGGGGGGGGATTTACTAAAGGCACATAGACTGTGCACCTCTGCAAGTGCATTCGCTCCAGAGTTTAGTAAATGAGGGGGAACTCTGCTGATTTCTAGATATATGCGGTTTGTTTTTCTATCTGAATCGAAATTCTGACTCATTTTTCGTTATTTGGAAATTCGGGTTGTAATCTGAATATCCGAATTACAATAGCAACGAATTTAAACGAATCCGAAATAACAAAACGAAAAACAAGAATAGAATAAAATAGAATAGAAAATAAAACAATAAAATAGAAAATATAATGGAATAAAAAGATAGAATAAAATAGAATAGACTATCAAATAGAATAAACAAGAATAGAATAGAATAGAAAAGAAAAAAAAGAATGAAATAGAATAGAAAATAAGGGGATAAAATAGAAAAGAATAGAATAGAAAAGAGAAAAATAGAAAAAAAAATAATAGAATAGAATAAAATAGAATAGACTACCATTTTTCGTTATTTGGAAATTCAGTTGTATTCTGAACATCCGAATTACAATAGCAATGAATTTAAACGAATCCGAAATAAGGAAACGAAAAACAAGAATAGAATAAAATAGAATAGAAAATAAAACAATAAAATAGAAAATGGAATATAATAAATAGATAGAATAAAATAGAATAGACTGCCAAATAGAATAAAAAAGAATAGAATAGAAAAGAAAAAAAAAGAATGAAATAGAATAGAAAATAAGGGGATACAATAGAAAAGAATAGAAAAGAAAAGAGTAAAATAGAAAAACATTAACATAATAGAAAAAAAAAAACAATAGAATGGCATAAAATAAAAAGCATATATCCATCTTCCGAAATTAGGATCTTGAATAGAATAGAAAAGAATAGAATAGAATAGAAAATAATAGAATAGAATAAAATAGAGTATAATAAAATATCAAACAATAGAATAGAAAAGAATCGAATAGAAAGGGAAAAAAAAGAATGACACTGAATAGAAAGTAAGGGGATACAATAGACAACAATAGAATAGAAAATAATAAAACAGAAAAAAATTGAATAGAATAGAAAAAAAACAATAGAATAGAACAAAATAAAAAGCATATAACCGTCTTCTGAAATTGGGATTTTGAATAGAATAGAAAAGGATAGAATAGAATAGAAAAAAAACCAATAGAATAGAATAAAATAAAAAGCATACACCCGTCTTCCGAAATTGGGATTTTGAATAGAATAGAAAAGAATAGAACAGAATATAAAAAAAACAATAGAATAGTATAAAATATAATAGAAAGAATATATCCATCTTCCTAAATTTGAATTTTGAATAAAACTAATTTGAATAGAATAGATTAGAATATAATAGAAAATGAAAAATAGAAAAAACAATAGACTAGAACAGAATAGAATAAAATAGAAAGAATATAACCGTCTTTCGGAATTCAAATAGAAAAAAAAATAGAATTAGAATATAATAGATTTGAATAGGATAAAATAGAAAAGAATAAAATAGAAAATAACAGAATGGAAAAAACAATAGAATAGAATAGAATTTTGAATAAAACAAATTTGAATAGAAGAGATTAGAATATAATAGAAAAGAAAAAATAGAAAAACAATAGACTAGAACAGAATAGAGTAAAATAGAAAGAATATAACCTTCTTTCGAAATTCGAATTTCAAATAGAAAAACCTAGAATTAGAATAGAATAGATTAGAGTATAATAGAAAAGAAAAAACAGAAAAACAATAGGCTAGAACAGAATAGAATAAAATAAAAAGCATATAACCGTCTTCCAAAATTGGGATTTTGAATAGAATATAAAAGAATAAAATGGAGTAGAAAAAAAAACAATAAAATAGAATAGAATAGCATAAAATATAATAGAAAGAATATAACCATCTTCCTAAATTTGAATTTTGAATAAAACAAATTTGAATAGAATATATTAGAATACAATAGAAAATTTAAAAAAATAGAAAAAACAATAGACTAGAACAGAATAAAATAAAACAGAAAGAATTTAACCATCTTTCAGAATTCGAATTTTTAATAGAAAAAATTTGAATTAGAATAGAATAGATTAGAATAGGATAGAATAGAAAAGAAAATAAGAGACTATAATAGAATAGAAAATAACAGAATGAAAAAAACAATAGAATAGAATAGAATTTTGAATAAAACAAATTTGAATAGAATAGATTATATATATATTATATATAATAGAAAAGAAAAAATAGAAAAACAATAGACTAGAACAGAATAGAGTAAATTAGAAAGAATATAACCTTCCTTTACGAAATTCGAATTTTGAATAGAAAAAAATAGAGTTAGAATAACATAGATTAGAAAAGGATAGAATAGAAGAGGATAGAATAGAAAATAACAGAATGGAAAAAACGATAGAATAGAAAAAAATAGAAAATAGAAAAAACGATAGAATAGAAAAAAATAGTAAGAATATAACTGTCTTCCAAAATTCGAATTTCAAATAGAAGTCATTCAAATTTGTATAGAATAGAAAAGAATAGAATAGAATAAATAAAATAGAATAGAATAAAATATACTAGAAAAAATATAACCATCTTCCCAAATTTAAATTTTGAATAGAACAAATTCAAATAGAATAGATCAAAATATAATAGAAAATAATAGACTAGAATGGGATAGAATAAAATAGAATAACTGTCTTCCAAAATCCATATTTCAAATAGAATAAATTTGAATTTGAATAGATTAGAATAGAATAGAAAAGAAAAAATGAAAAAAAAAATAGACTAGAACATAATAGAATAAAATAGAAATAATAAAACCGTTTTTCGAAATTTGAATTTCAAATAGATAAAGTTAGAATTAGAATAGAATAGATTAGAATAGAATACATTAGAAGAGAATGGAATAGAAATCAAGAGAATATAATAGAATAGAAAATAACAGAATGGAAAAAACAATAGAATAGAATAAAAAAAAATAGTAAGAATATAACTGTCTTCCAAAATTCAAATTTAAAATAGAATACATTCAAATTTGTATAGAATAGAATAGAATAAGATATACTAGAAAGAATATAACTGTTTTCCTAAATTCAAATTTTAAATAGAATAAATTCAAATAGAATAGATCAACATATAATAGAAAACAATCGACTAGAATAGAATAAAATAGAATAACTTTTCCAAAATTCGTATTTCAAAAATGTGAATTTGAATAGCTTAGATCAGAATAGAATAGAAAAGAATAGAATAGAAAAGAAAAAAAAACCCAACAGAATAGAATAGGAAAAAAAATAGAAAAAATACAACCGTCTTCCGAAATTTCGAATGGAATAAATTCGTATTCAAATGCCAATTAGGATTCGAATGCTAGTTTGAATTTTCCGAATTTGGTCGAAATTGATAAAATGCAACTGAATTTGGAAAATATGAATCGAATTTAAAAACGAATAAAGGAGACAAAACTGATTTAAAAAATGAATTAAACAAATATAATGAATGTAACTAAATGGAATTATTGAAATATCGATTTGAAACAAAATATAACACATTTTTTCTTTCTGCCCTCGCTCCTCATCCAATCATGTGCAAGCAAAAATACCTTTTTTTTTCCCTTGCACCTGATTGGGTATTCTTTGCACAGTGAAGCTTCCCCACATTTTCTAAGCTCTGGAGCAACTGTACTGGCAAAGTGCTCTGTCTATTGATCTTTAGTAAATCTCCCCCAATGTTTTAATCGCTGGAAAAAAAAAAAAAAATGAATGGACGGTTAATGTTGAGTACTCACCACACTGACATCAGTCATCACACAATGAATACAAAGACATCTTACCTGGAAAAAAAAAAGAAAAGATTGTATAAGTGACTTGTGTATTGTATAGGATTCTCTATGGCGGGGGTCCCCAAACTACGGCCCACGGGGGGCCAATCACCTAATGTGCACAGATGGAGGATGAAGGTTGGCAGAGGCTGCCTATGGTCTCCGTTCAACCCCACCCTCCATGGGGACTCTGATGTAAAGGGGGACTCTGTAATAGACCTTGATGTAAGGGGGCTCTGATGGGGACTGTTATGTAATGGGGGACTCTGATGGGTACCCTGATGAAAGGGGGGACCTCAAATATGGACCTGGATGTAAGGCAGGCTCTAAAGGGGGCTCTATTGTAAGTGGGATCTCTGATAGGTACTCTGATGTAAGGGGGGGTTCTGATGGGGATCCTAATGTAAGGGGGACTCTGATAGGGACTCTGATGTAAGGGAGACTTGATGGAAACCCTAAAGTAAGGAGGTCTATGATGTAGGGGGGACTCTAATGGGGGTTCTGGTGTAAGGAGGGACTCTGATAGGGACCCTAATTTATGAGGGGGAATTTCATATAAGGGGACTCTGATGGAAACCCTGATTTTTTTAGGAGAATCTGATAGGGACCCTAATGTAAGGGGAGCTCTGATGGTGATTTTGATATAAGGGGGACTTTGATGGGGACCCTGTTAAAAAGGGGGCTCTGATTGGGACCCAAATATAAGGGAAGTGACTGATGGGGACCCTGGTGCAATGGGGACTCTGATGGTGCCTCTAATATGTACCCTGATGTAAGGCTGGCTCTGATGGAGACCTTGATGTAAGAGGGGACTCTAATATGGACCCTGTTGTAAGGGGGCTCTGATGGAGACCCCAATGTAAGAGGGGACTCTGATGTGGACCCTGATGTAAGGCGGGCTCTGATGTAAGTGGAGACTCTAATAGGGACTCTGATGTAGAGGGGACTCCATTGGTGATTTTTATATAAGGGGGACTCTGATGAGGACCCAAATATAAGAGGAGACTTTCGATGGGGACCCTGATGCAATGGGGGCTCTGCTGGGGACTCTGATGAAAGGGGAACCTTGATATGGACCCTGTTGTAAGTGGTGGTCTGATGGAGACTCTAATGTAAGCGGCGACTCTGATGGGGACCCTAATATAAGGGGGGACTTTCATGGAGATTCCAATGTAATGGGGACTTTGATGGGGACCCTGCTGTAAGGGGCTCTGATTGGACCCCAAATATAAGGGAAGACTCTGATGGGGACCCTGGTGTAATGGGGGGCACTGATGGGAACTCTGATATTGACCCTGATGTAAGGGGGGCTCTGAGGGAGACCCTGATGTAAGAGGGGACTCTGATAAGGACCCTGGTGTAAGGTGGGCTCTGATATATGTGGAGACTCTGATGTAAGGGAGACTCTGATGGGAACCCTAATGTAAGGAGGCACTAATGGGGATTCTGAAGTAAAGGGGGACTCCAATGGCAGTTTTAACATAAGGGGGGCTCTGATGGGGATACAAATATAAGAGGAGACTCTGATGGGGACTCTGATGCAAGGGGGACCTTGATATGGACCCTGTTGTAAGGGGGGCTTTGATGGAAACTCTAATGTAAGTGGGGACTCTTATGGGGACACTGATATAATAGACACTCTAATGGGGACCCCTAATGGAAGGGAGACTCAGATTTTTTATTTTTTTTTGGTCCATGAATATTTGTAAAGTATACAATGTGCCCCTTGTACTGAAAAGTTTGGAGACCCCTGCCCTGGCATTGATTTTATAGTAGTCCTTGCAATAAATATGTTGTATCAATTATCAATAATTTAAGAAATATATCAATTATCAGTTATATTATAATAATATCATAAAACCAAAACACCGGCGCAATACTTCTAACAATATATAAAGTGGGGATCTATTTTGTTTGTAAATATAAAGCGTAGGGAACAATCAGCTTCCTTTATTTGCTCCCTTTTGGTCTGTTAAATATACCATGGGAAGTGTTTTGTTATATCTGCTAAATAAGTACCTCTCGATCCTGCCAGAAATCCCCATGGGCTGATAACTTCCTGTGCTGCATCTTATCAGGTAGACATGTGCACTGCCGAAAAAATTCGTTTTGTTTTTTTTTTAGTTTTTCAGGTTATTCGTTATGATCACAATTCTTAAATTCAAAAATTCAGAAATTCAAAATTCGAAAATCCGAACACCCGAAAATTTTAAAATCTTCAATAATAATTAACTAATAATAAGTAACTATTAAATTATAGGCATTGGAATTTCCTTGCAAATCTGGCTGTTAGCGAACGTAACAAATACGCATTTATCCGAAGTTCCGAATTATCCGAAATAACGAATGCCGCATCTAAACGAATGGAGCAGAACACATTAATAATAAATAATAATAAAAAATAAAAAGTTTTTTATTATTATTATGGTTATTTATTATTATTAATTCGTTACGTTCCATTTGTTTAGATACGGCATTCGTTATTTCGGATAATTCATAACTTCCGATAAATTTGTATTCTTTACGTTCACTAAGAGCCAAATTTGAAAGGAAATTCCAAAACCTATAATTGAATAGTTAGTAATAATTAAGTTATAATAGTAATAGTATATATAGTATATAGTATATAGTATATAGTATATAGTATATAGTATATAGTATATAGTATATAATAGTTAAATTAGTTAGTTATAATTTAAGATTTAAAAATTTTAGGGCTTTCGGATTTTCGAATTCAGAATTTCCGAATATTCGAATTTTCAACTTTACGAATATTTGGTAAAATTTGCTAAACGGGTTTTCGTTAATTCGGAAATATCCGACTTAACGAACTTGTGGAAATTTGTTAAAAAACAAATTCGGTACGACACGAATTGCACATGTCTACTGAGCACCATAAGCATCCATTATTTTGGATAATTTGTAACTTCCGATAAATTTGTATTCGTTACGTTCACTAACAGCCAAATTCGAAAGGAAATTCCAATACCTATAATTTAATAGTTAGTAATAGTTAAGTTATTATTAGTTAGTTATTATTTAAGATTTTAAAATTTTTCGAATTTCCGAATTTTCAAATTTTCGAATATACAAATATTTGGTAAAATTTGTTAAATGGTTTTCGTTTCAAAATATCCGAATTAACGAGTTTGTCAAAATTTGTAAAAAAACTAATTCGGTACGACACAAATTGCACATGTCTACTGAGCACCATAGGCATTCGTTATTTCGGATAATTCATTATTTCGGATAATTCGTAATCCGATAAATTCCTGTTCGTTACGTTCACTAACAGCCAAATTTGAAAGGAAATGTCAATATCTATAATTCAATAGTTAGTTAATATTAGTTCGTTATTACTGAAGATTTTAACATTTTCGGGTTTTTCGGATTTTCGAACTTTGAATTTCCAAGTTTTCTAATTTCCGAATTTTCGAATTTACGAATATTTGGTAAGATTCGTTAAATGGGTTTTAGTTAATTCGGAATTATCCAATTTAACGAATTTGTCAAAATTTGTTAAAAAACTAATTCGGTACGACATGAAATGCACATTTCTACTGAGCACCATAATCCAAAAGAACTATTTAATTCAATTTTAATATTCAAAGCAAACTCCCCCCATCCATCCATGTCTCCATGCTTTATTTTACTGAGAAATCACCTTAACCCCCCCCCCCCACGGAATTTCAGGCCGCGGCCATCTTGAGTAAGGGCATATGATTCATGTAATATTTACTTTCCGGAATCCATCTGCTCTTAGCTCAGGCATGCAGTCAGGAGCTAAGGGCAATATCAGGTTCGTTGCTCCCAGCCACCCCCAGAGGGGATAGGGAGGTTATTATAGTCTTGACTTCAGGTGACAACTCTGCTTCTCCATAGAAACAGTTTCATGAGCGTTGTCACCCTGAGACAGGAAGCAGAACCGGGACAAGGGGTGGGCGATAGGGACACCTGCCCTTTGCGCAATGGTTTGCTCTAAGGATGGGGGCACCTTCCTTCTGTTACAAGGCTGACAGGAGTAGTGACAGCGGCAGCGATTTTGACGATTGAGTGACTGCTGGGCTTAGGATCCCCTAAGCTTGCACATTGTGAATGGGGGTGCAGTATGGTATATTTTCCCTGGGCACTGGATGACCTTGTCTCAGCACTGACAGGAAGTGTTGTAATGATCATGATCAAGCTCCGGGGGGACGAAACGCGTTGGAGGCATGGCCTGGTAGGAGTCCAGGCTGAGGTTGCCACTTGGATTACCCCCATTGGACCATACGGACGTGCTGCACCAGGGATCACCTCTTTTCTCTTCCTTGAGGATGTGTCGTAATGGCAGGATCATCAGGTGAAGATAAAGGAAAAAGAAATTCAATGCAGCCACCGCATCTAAGAACTGATGAATTTCAATATGGGCCATTTTTCTTCTCGGGTTTAGATACACTTTAAGAAAAAGCATCCTAAAGGGGTTGTAAACCTTTGCGTTTTTTCACCTTAATGCATCTTATGCGGCCTAGCAGGACATGCACTGCTGCATGTCCTGCTAAGCTGTCAGCAATGGAATAGTCAAAAAGTCCCTGTACACCGGGACCGCGGGGCAAAGCTTGAAATGCGGGAAAGTCCCGCACAATCCGGGACTGTTGGGAGGTATGCTCAAACCCTTAGTTGAAAAAAAACTGAAACCAGTTTCAGTTTTTTGCCCCACGGTCACTGTACACCGAGACCGTGGGACAAAGCTTGAAATGCGGGAGAGTCCCGCGCAATCCGGGACTGTTTGGGAGGTATGCTCAAACCCTTAGTTAAAAAAAAAAACTGAAACCAGTTTCAGAGAGGTGCACACAGGTGGTCTACAGAGGATCGACAACTCTTTGCTGAGTCAAAGTTGGAGCTCTCCCATCAGCAAGGAATAGATTTGCTGATTGGAGAACCTTGACTCTGATTTGGCAGTCAGAAAGGAGGGAGAAAGTTGGATCTCTGCAGAGAGACCACTCTCTAATGAGAGCGTTTCAGATTCAAAGCTAGAACTAGAATCTGCAGGGAACAAGGGATTTGCTGATTGGTGAACCTTGGCTCTGACTCAGCAGTCAGGAAAGAGGGAACAAGTTGGACTTCTGCAGGAAGACCACTCTCCAATGAGAGTCTTTCAGAGACTGGAATGGGTTCTTATATTTGACAGGTGGGGGTACATGTGAGGCTAAGCCCTGGCATCATGGAAACTAAGCCTTTAGTAAAAAAAAAAAAAAAAATTAAACCAGTTTCAGAGAGGTGCACGCAGGGGAGTCTACAGAGGTATGACCCACTACTTCTGAGTCAAAGCTAGATCTCTCCAATCAGCATGGAACAACTGATTGGAGAATCTTGGCTTTGATTGAGCAGCTAGGAAGGATGGAACAAGTTGGACCTTTGCAGAGAGACCACTCCTGCTGAGTCAAAGCTAGAGCTCTCCAATACGCAAGAAACAAAAGATTTGCTGATTGGAGAACCTTGGTTCTGACTCACCAGTCAGGAAGTGTGGAACATGGTGGACCTCTGAGAGACCCCTGCTTCCACACAAAGAAGAGCAAACAACCTTCTGAGCAGCATGCTGGTTTTGCTACTCCGGCTGTAAATGCTCTCTGAAGAAAACCAACTGTAGGACTTCACACTCCTTTTTGGTTCGATGCAACCAGAAGGCATTTAGTGGATTTAAGCTGAAAGTTTAATTGGCCTTAGAAAAAAAAAGGAAAAAACATTCTCTAAAACTTTGTTCTTCCAATTTGGAACACCAGATTGAAGGCTTGAAAAACACAATGACGCGTTTATTTATAACTCAACAATGCAAAGGCGAAAATTACAGCGTTCCCACTGCAAAGTCCACCTCGCCGTCGCTCTGTGTTAATGTCAGGCAGGTAGTTAATTTCATTGGCGGTCATATTTTTATTCTGTACCTCTAGGCATGAGCGAGCTGTGCCGTCTGAAGGGACCTTGTACACATTGACCTTCCATTGTGTCTTCTCCTCATCCGGACTGCATGCTGAATCATGTTGCGAGCGTAATTGTCTTTTTCGCTAAATTAAAGAAACAACAGCAGTATAACGGCGTCTGCGTGTCAGCCGCAGCCAGAGAAGCCATCTCACCAGCTTTCCAAAGTCCTGTTTGACTCCTAATGAAAAAAAGGATTAAAGGAGAATGCGGCATAATTGAGGCTAAACAATATCTGTTGAAATGAATGAACAAACGGTGTTTAATGGCGTATTTGTGTGCCGTCTCGTTCTTTCGCGCTAAAGAGTAAATGGAGTCTGAGGATTTAGGGAATGTAGAGAATTGCAGACAATGGAGGAGTCAATTTTCTTCCCTTGCGCAGTAATTAACCTCTCGTCTAATCTCACTAGGAGGTTAGGTTTAAGAGGGAAGCTTTTTTATGGAGACCTTAACAAAATATGCCAAAGAGGACTTATACAGTAGATGTGACCGTAAATGGACTTTAATTTTTGTTCAAGAAGATCTTCACTGAGTGTGATCCAGGGAATTGACCCTTTGGAGCAGTGATTCTCAACCAGGGTTCCTCCAAAGGTTGCTAGGGGTTCCTTCAGCATTGGGCAATTTCTGCCTCTCGAGTAAGTTCCCACTGACACCAATGCACTATCTATAAGGAGGTAATTCTTCCCAATGACCACAAGTGTAAGGACCATTCTTCCCACTGACCATCACACTATTGGATTTCTAATTTTAAGCAGGGGTTCCCCCGAGACCGAAGAACTATTTCAAGGGTTCCTCTGCGTTGAAAAGGTTGAGAAAGGCTGCTTTGGAGGGTCAGGAGAACTTTTTGTATTTCTTCCTGTGTGCCAAAAATGGCAAAAATTGCTATATTGCGCTTGGACCAAAGCTTTTTGCTTCACTTTCTTCCTGGGTGGCAAACTTAGCAACTATTGCTAAATTGCCCTTATCCTGGACAAAAACCTTTTTGCTTCACTTGCATTCTTGTAAAAACAACAAAAAGTGAGAAGACATTTCTTCAAAGTGAGTGAAGTCCCCTTTTAGACAGCAGGGAAGTCAGGAATCAGGCTCAGAGACCAGTAGCTATAGCAGTAAAGAGGCTCCCACCGACCAGCAGGATGAGTACACAAGCAGGTCACCCTGGCAGATGACGCAGGCTTACCCGAGGTGTGGGGTCTAAGCAATAATCACCAGAGCTCCTCATGGTGGAGATGGGTTTTGCTGCGTTTTAGTACCAGGTGGCAGTCCTCAGGATCACCCCACCAGGAGTTAAGCAAGCCGTGGTCCAGTAGCAGATGTAGCAGGTAGGGATTAAGCAGACGCGTGGTCATTAAACAAGCCAAAGGTCGATAACAAGTGGTTGCAGGTTGGTGTCAAGCAGAAGTGTAGTCGAGGAACAAGGCAAACATCAGTAACGAGTGGTAGCAAAGATGTCACCAAAAGAAACTCAATAAATGGACAGGCCCAGAAAGACACAGTGAACAATAATGAAAAGTTGGAAAGAGAGTTCTTCAAATGTAACAAATAAAAACTGTACGATATATATCTCAGAAATTAAGGTAGACTTAATGAAGAACTAAACAATGGAAGATGTTCCCTAAAAAAGTCCACCAGTATTGCTAGTGGCCTCACTGCAGCTCTTTTTCCTATTGATGACTTACCATGCCTTGTTCTGCATTGTGTGTCTGTATGGAGACGGTCACCTTGAAACAGGCAGGGCTTTGCTTCCTCATCTCAGTGCTGCCTCTCTTATGACTGGTGGGGGAAATGATGAAGTAACAGCAAGAGGGGTGGAGGGAGAACAGATACACAGAATAAATAAAACAGAAGCAGGGAAATCCTTCTACTGCATGTCCTCAGGTACAGCTTTCTCTCCAGCAAGGAGAACAGTAAGCAGCACAATATTGACTAAAGATGTCACGGTCAGGGGTCAGTCTTGGAGATCAGTAACTATAGCAGTAGAGAGGCTCCCATCCAACAAGCTGGAAAAGTATGCAAGCAGGTCACTTTGGTGGATGACATTGGCTTACCCAAGGTGTGGGGTATAAGCACTTACTGGTATTCACCAGTGCTCCTGAGGGTTGAGATGGGTTTTGCTGCATGTTAATATCAGGTCATGATCTTCAGGGTCAACCCACTGGGAGGTGAGCAAGCTGGGGTCCAATAGCAGGTATAGCACAAGCAGAAGCATACAGCGCCTTAAAAAGTATTCATACCCCTTGACATTTTCCACATTTTGTTATTTTACAACCGAAAATGTAAATGTATTTTATTGGGGTTTTATGTGATAGACCAACACAAAGTGGCAAATAGTTGTGAAATGAAAGGAAAATTATAAACGGTTTTCAACTTTTTTTTTACAAATAAGTATGTGAAAAGTGTGGGGGGGCATTTGTATTCAGCCCCCCGGAGTCAATACTTTGTAGAACCACCTTTCAATGCAATTACAGCTGCAAGTCTTTTTGGGGATGTCTCTACCAGCTTTGCACATCTAGAGAGGGACATTTTTGCCCATTCTTCTTTGCACAAAATCTCAAGCTCTGTCAGATTGGATGGAGAGCGTCTGTGAACAGCAATTTTTAAGTCTTGCTACAGATGCTTAATTGGATTTAGGTTTGGACTTTGACTGGGCCATTCTAACACATGAATATGCTTTGATCTGAACCATTTCATTGTAGCTTTTGCCAGGGGCGTAACTAGAAATAGCAGGGCCCCATAGCAAAATGTTGTATGGGGGCCCCCCTGCAAACAGCCCCCCCCCACAGCTGCCCTAATGTCAATGCAGCGTGATCTGTGCCACATACAGCGTGACCTGTGCCCAATACAGCGTGACCTGTGCCCAATACAGCGTGACCTGTGCCCAATACAGCGTGACCTGTGCCCAATACAGCGTGACCTGTGCCCCATACAGCGTGACCTGTGCCCCATACAGCGGGACCTGTGCCCCATACAGCGTGACCTGTGCCCCATACAGCGGGACCTGTGCCCCATACAGCGTGACCTGTGCCCAATACAGCCTGGTCTGCCTGTGCCCCATACAGCCTCATCTATGCAGAGGAAGAGGCAAGCCACCCGGATCAGCAGAGAGCGGGATTGCCCGCTGTAATAGCTTTCATTTGAATTTCCTGTCTTCCCGAGGCTCATTGTCACATAGCCCCACCTCTTGGCCCGACACCTTTGATGACGTCACATGTCCCGCATTGGATCGGCATTCTGTCTATCAAAGGCACCGGGCCAAAAGGTGGAGCTATGTGACGTGAGCCCCGGGAACACTGGAAGTTCTAATGAAAGCTCTTACATCGGGCAATTCAGCTCTCTGCTGATACGGACAGCTCGCCTCTTCCTTTCCTCTCTCTTCTCCTGGCTGGGAGACTGTGCCGGCGGTGCTCTTATCCTCACTGGGCCCCACTGGGCTGCGGGCCCCTTAACGCCCGCATGGGTCACTATGGTGGTAGTTACGCCCCTGGCTCTTGCTAAATGTTTAGGGTTGTTGTCCTGCTGGAAGGTGAACCTCCACCCCAGTCTCAAGTCTTTTGCAGACTCTAACAGGTTTTCTTCTAGGATTTCCCTGTATTTGGCTCCATTCATCTTCCCATCAACTCTGACCAGCTTCCCTGTCCCTGCTGAAGAAAAGCATCCCCACAACATGATGCTGCCACCACCATGTTTCACGGTGGGGATGGTGTGTTCAGGGTGATGTGCAGTGTTAGTTTGCAGCCACACAAAACATTTTGCTTTTAGGCCAAAAAGTTCAACTTTGGTCTCATCTGACCAGAGCACCTTCTTCCACATGTTTCCTGTGTCCCCCACATGGCTTCTCGCTGACTAAAAACTGGACTTCTTATGGACTTCTTTCAACAATGGCTTTCATCTTGTCACTCTTCCATAAAGGTCAGATTTGTGGAGTGCACGACTAATAGTTGTCCTGTGGACAGATTCTCTCACCTGAGCTGTGGATCTCTGCAGCTCCTCCAGAGTTACCATGGACCTTTTGGCTGTTTCTCTGATTAATGCTCTCCTTGCCCGGCCTGTCAGTTTAGGTGGACGGCTGTGTCTTGATATGTTTGCAGTTATCCCATATTCTTTCCATTTTCGGATGATGGATTGAACAGCGCTCCATGAGATGTTCAAAGCTTGGGATATCTTTTTATAACTTAACCCTGCTTTACACTTCTCCACAACTTTATCCCTGACCTGTCTGTTGGGTTCAATGGCCTTCATGATGCTGTTTGTTCACTAAGGTTCTCTAACAAACCTCTGAGGGCTTCACATAACAGCTGTATTTATATTGAGAGTAAATTACACACAGGTGGACTCTAGTTACTAATTAGGTGACTTCTGAAGGCAATTGGTCAATAGATTTTAGATAGGGGTATCAGAGTAAAGGGGGCTGAATACAAATGCACGCCCCACTTTTCACATATTTATTTGCAAATAATGTTGAAAACCTTTAATCATTTTCCTTCCACTTCACAATTATGTGCCACTTTGTGTTGGCCTATCACATTAAATCTCGATAAAATACATTTACATTTTTGGTTGTAACATGACAAAATGTGCAAAATGTCAAGGGGTATGAATACTTTTCGAAGGCGCTTTAGTTAGTAAACAAGCTAAAGATCGACAACAAGTGGTTGCAAGTTGGGATCAAGCAGAAGCATAGATGAGGAACAAGCAAACGTTTGACAGCGAATGGTAGTGGAGATAAAAACAGCTGCAGGCCAAGGAGCAAGATATCAGTAGGAGAGAGCACGATAATCTGGCAAACCGGAAGTGCAAAGACATGGCTTAAATTAGGAAAATCATGGGGAAGCAAAGGGTTTAAGGTTCACCAGAAACAAGAGACAAAGCAAGATTGTCCTAAGAGATCAGACAGGGAGCTGTCTAGCATTTCAGGTGGCACAGTGAGAAGAGCTACAGCCAAATACCACAAAGGTACAGGTTCAGACCTGGACCCTGACAGTCCCCATTGGAAGATTTCCCCGGGATTTCTGATGGATTATTTATATAGGCTTATGCATAGGACCAATAAAAGGGGCAATTGAGGAGGAAAAAAGGATTTGGTTTTTGAAGACCTAAATTTTGAAGCATCAAAAAAAAAAACGGGAAATCCCCCAGGGGGGGTTTTTTAGCAGCCAGTAATATTGTAATTAGCAAACTGAAAAAATGATAATATAATAAATAATTTTATTGTTACAAAAAATATTAATTATACTGACAATTAGGGTCAGAACATAACCTGGAGTACAAAAACATTGTGTTAAAAAACAGTAGTACCAATAAACAAAAGGCAGTATAGGATATGTTACACCATATGCGACAGTAATACAATAATACAGATGTCATGCGTATAAGAGACTGACGCGTTTCGACCCCAATGGGTCTTCTTCAGAGGATAATGTATAAAAACTGTATGGGTGTAAACATGTATTAGAATACTTCAAAAGAAAGGAAAAGAAAAACAATTTTTTCATCCATTATCTGGGGTGTGCAGCCCCATTTTTTGTCTTTACTCCTGCGAGTGTCTTTCTTTCTCCATTATTACATTTTGAAGCAAACCCCTAGATGTGCCTAGTAACAAACGAAATATGGTCTGACTAGTGGCTGCTAGAAACAGTGTGTTCACCCTTTTGAAGACAGAGGGCCACTTGATTTGGTAACTGGTGGTGGCCACAAAATAAATTAATTGTTTCAGAATTTTGAATGTTTTATTTTGAATAACATAATGAAGATTTTAAACAATCATTTTCCATGGGACCAATACCTTTTGAATGTGTACCCTCTGTTCAACCACTTGCCGTCCGCGCTATAGCTGAATGATGGCCACAGCGCGGACCTGAATTTCCAGGAGGCCGTCATATGATGGCCTCCCCTTCGCACGCGCCCCGCACGCCCTCTGCACGGCGCGTGCAGCGAGCGCTGTGATCACCAAGTCACTGAGACTCGATTGATCACAGATCCGAGTAAGGGGCCAGTCCTGGCCTCTTACCACGTGATCAGCTGTCAGCCAATGACAGCTGATCGCATGATGTAAACAAAAGCTTGGTAATCGTTTTATTTTTCTCCTCACACTGACAGCATGAGGAGAAAAAAAAAGCCGATCACCGGCTTATCTGCAAGGGACATTGGTCCTGAAGAGGAATTATGCCTCATCTGTGCCCACCAGTACCCCCTGCCAGTGCCACCCACCATTGCCACCTGCCAGTGCCCACAGGGCCCACCAGTGCCCCCTATCAATGCCCATGAGTGCCACCTATCAATGCCCACCAGTGGTGCCAATCAGTGCCTCCTAGCAGTGCTACCTATCAGTGTAACCGATCAGTGCCTATTATTGCCACCCATCAGTGCCCATCACTGCCACCTATTGGTGCCCATCAGTGCCACCTCATCAGCGTACATCAATGAAGAAGAAAAATTACCTGTTTGCAAAATTTTATAACAAACTATTAAAAAAAAAAAAAAATTTAAATTCGGTCTTTTTTAATTTTTTTTTTAACAAAAAATAAAAGCCGCAGAGGTGATCAAATACCACCAAAAGAAAGCTCTATTTGTGGGGAAAAAATGATAAAAACTTCATTTGGGTACAGTGTAGCATGACCGCGCAATTGTCATTCAAAGTGCATCAGCGCTGAAAGCTGAAAATTGGTCTGGACAGGAGGGGGGGGGGGGGGGGTTAAGTGCCCAGTAATAAAGTGGTTAATCACAAAAAAAAAGAATGGATGACACTAGTGTGCACACTGAGGCTGGGTTCACACTGTGGCGAATTGGAGGCGGTTTCTCTGCCTCCAATTCGCAATAACAGGAGATTTTGTACGGTTCTCTATGGAGTTCACATATCTCCGCTGAGGCTCCGTTGCCAATTTGCACAGGAGTCCTAACTCATAGGTGAACACAGAAGCCAGCAGCACATGGTGAATGGAACCACAGATCTAGAAGAACCACTGCAGCAAGGAGGTAAGAATTTCACAAAAAGAAATCTGGAGGCTAGACCCTGACACCCATCATGTCTTGGGTTCTAGTTTGTGAATAAAGTCAACCTAGTGGCCAGGGCTTTTCTTCTCGGAGAATAGGTGCAGGAACTCCCCCCGTCTGAGTCACCCTTTGTCTCCGCCCCCTACCCACCTCTGACCACCTTTCCTTGATGCCACCCCCTACCCACCTACCAGTACTGCCCCTTTTAGAGAATACAGAACCAAGTATGATTTTGTGGTGCTAAATCATTTGTATGAAACATGTTAATGATAAAAAGAAAAGCAGTAAAATAGATCCCCTGCAGTCAGCAATAGAATCCCAGCAATAGATCCCAACACAACAATAGACTCCCCCAGCAACAATGGACTCCACTCCAACAACAATAGATTCCCTGCAGCAACACTGAACCACCCACAACAAAATATCACACCCAGTAACTAAATATCCACCCAAGCAACATTAGACCCCCCCCCCCCCCAGCAGCAAAAACAGATCTCCCAGCAGCCAGCATCAATAGATCCTCCAGCAGCCAGTAAAAATTTCCAGCAACATAAGACCCCCCCAGCAACAATAGATTCACCATCAGCAACAATAGACCCTCACACAAAATCAGATCCCCACCAGTGACAATAGATCCCCCAGCTGCCAACATCAATAGACCCTCCAGCATACCCCGCGCCCCATGCTATTACATACATTCAGTGCTGGAGGTGCCAGTGTCTTGCCGAGAAAGTTCCCCCGGTGGATAAGGACCCCCCTGGCGCCGTGTACAGCTGACTGAAGGTTTTCAGCTTCGGCTATTTTCGGCGGCTCCTTAGTCATTCGTACTGCGCAAGTGCTGCGCCTGCACAGTACAAACGACTAAGGAGCCGCCGAAAACCTTCAGTCCGCTGTACACGGCGCCTGCACCTTGGGTCCAAGTTCAAGCCCCACCATCCAAGTGGACCTAGAGGTAGAATAAAAAAGTGCAGAGCGAAGCGAGGGTGTGCCCGAAGCGAGCCGCCGTGTACAGCTGATTTACAACTATTCGGCTTCGGCTATTTCCGCCGGCTCTAACTGCGCAAGCACTGCGCCTGCGCAGTACAGGGGGGTCCTTATCCGCCGAGGGGAACTTTCACGGCAGAACACCGGAACTGCGTTCCCCCGCGTTCCCGCTGAAAAAAAGCCCTGCTAGTGACCAATTTTATCAAAATTTCAGGCAATGCCAGGTTAGCAAAAAAGACCTAGTAAAGGCTTGGCTTCCTAAATGTAGGTGCTTATCCCCACCCCCTGGTGCTACAGCTTGGCCAACCAATACCCTCTGTGCCTCTGAGTGGCTCTCATTGGCCAATGAAATGCTCTTACTGGATGGAGAATAGCAGATGGACATGGCTTAGATCAAACTCTAGAAAAGTCTAGCCCTTAGCGGCAAATTGAAACCAGGATTACTGGGGCATACAAAAGGGACTTTTTCTACTTGAAAAGTTAACAACCAAAAAGTCTTTTACGACCTACTTGCAAAACGCTGACCGGTTCACTTTAAATCTCCTAGTAGCCCTAGTGAACTTTTTTTTTTTTCCGCCCAGCTATCGAAAAAGTTATTCCTACAGTAAACTTGTGGTCATATTATTGCGTTTTACGGATTGCCTAGGAGACGCATCTGACTAGGTAAAATGTGGTTTGTATTTTAGACCCCATGGCAGAGTAAAAGGAGCGAAATAAAATGTTCTGAGACAGTCTGTTTTTCCTTCATTCTGTTAATAAATCACAATCCACCGAAACCCGTTATGTCTTTTGAGAAGCAGCAAAGTCTGCAGCCGCCAAAGATCAGCCATAAAAATTACAGTGGATGGTTGTGTGCAGATGGCTCCCCGGAGTAGACGGGAACACTGGAAAGTAATGCTAGATGGAGTCAGGTTGAATAAGTAAGTATGTGTGTTTATGCCATGAATTAAATATGAGGCTCGGAGCGAGGATTTACGCCACCTGATTCCACCAGAGTGGTGATAAATTTGCCGCCGCTCAAAAATATTTATCATACCAAATGTATTTATAAATTTGATTTGTTGAAAGAGTAAGTGTGTCGCAAAAGTGCATCAAAGTTTTCTAGATAGTTTAAAGGTATGCTTCAGTCTTACCTGAACAATTTAGTATTTAGAGACGCGTGGAAGTGAATTGGGACAACCCTCTTCCCAGGATGCTGGACAAAGCTTGAGCGTGCCCGCTGAAAAACTTACTGATCATAAACACTGTTCCTTTGTTTCATTAAATCTGCCATGAGTCCTGAAAAACACTTTGATCCCACATAGGGTAGTCGCGTTAGGATATGTAAGAATAAGCGTAAACGGAAATTGCAAAAGCTAAAGCCAGCATGAAGTGCTCAAGCTGGTCATAAAGCTGGTCAGCAGAGGGAAGCATGAAGTGCTTAAGAATTTCCCGGTAGAGGGCTGCGCTGACTTTGGACTAGATAAAACACAGTTGACCAACACCAGCAGATGACACGGCTCCCCAAGTCATCGCGGACTGTGGAAAATTTTGCATTTCATTTGGAAATCAAGGTCCCATAGTCCGGAGGAAGAGTGGAGAGGCACAGAACCCAAGTTGTATGAGGTCCAGTGTGAAGTTTCCCCAGTCAGTGATGATTTGGGGAGCCATGTCATCTGCTGGTGTTGGTCCACTGTGTTTTATCGAGTCCAAAGTGCAGCCCTCTACCAGGAATTTCTTGAGTACCTCATGCTTCCCTCTGCTGACTGGCTTTATGGAGATGCTGATTTCATTTTCCAGCAGGACTTGGCACCTGCCCACACTGCCAAAAGTACCAATACTTGGTTTAATGATCATGGTATCACTGTGCAAGTTTGGCCAGCAAACTTGCCTGACCTAAACCCCATAGAGAATATGTGGGGTGTTGTCAACAGGAAGATGAGAGACACCAAACCCAACAATGCAGACAAGCTGAAGGCCACTATCAAAGCAACCTGGGCTTCCATAACACCTCAGCAGTGCCACAGGCTGATCACCTCCATGCCACGCTGCATTGATGCAGTAATTCATGTAAAAGGAGCCCCGACCAAGTATTGAATGCATACTATACTGTACATGGACATACTTTTCAGTAGGCCAACATTTTTTTTTTTGGTCTTATGTAATATTCTAATTTTGTGAGATACTGAATTTTGGGTTTTCACTAGCTGTAAGCCATAATCATCAAAAAAAAAAAGAAAAAAAGAAAAAGAAATGCTTAAAATGTATTACTGTGTGTAACGCATTTATATAAAATATAATTTTACTTTTTAAATTTAACTACTGAAATAAATTAACTTTTTGATGATGATATTCAAATTTTTTGAGATGCACCTGTATATGTTCTTCAGGTCACTGACAGCTTTGTTATCCACTTTTTGCCGATAGGCCGTACCCGTACATTCTTGGGTTGAACTGTTTATACCAGGGCTGTTGGCTGCAGCTGCAGCCATGACCTGGGGCCTCTCCTTTTCTGCTGACAATGCTCTTTAATGTAAAATCGATATTAGCAGCTAAATAGCCACTAAATCGCTTTTAAATGCGGCGGAAGGGGCCCTCCCGCTGCCTTGCCGGGCCCTTATCCCTCTCCCGCTGCCTTCCTGAGCTCTGCCATACCAACTTACCATCAGCTTACCATAGAGATGACCAAGGACCGTAAACTCCTCCGTCATCTCTATGCTCTAAAAAACTGGAAGTGATGAGGATTTGGTCACTTCTGGTTTTGCTCAGATGTAAACAAGTCATTACCGGCTTGTGAAAGCATCTGATCAAACCAACCTTGCTAAGAAGGGGACTGGAGGACCTCAGTTATAAGGAATGACTACAAACACTAAACTTATTCTCCCTGGAAAGGAGATATGATAGCGATATACAAACCTATATTGTGATTCCAGCATAGGGAGGAAACTATTTAGTTTCAGTGACTTAAATCAGAGTTCCACCCAACTTTTGAACTTTTTCTTAAAGAAAAGACCACTTTCTCTTACCTTAGTGGTAAACAGGTGAACTTCCATCCCAGCCTCGCCGTAGCGAGGTACATCATGTCCTCTTCTGGCTCTGCCCCTCCTCCTTCCTCCCGCTGCCTTCTGGGTCCTGTGTGTGTCCCAGAAGACGATGGGGCCATTCAGAAAGCACCTGAAGCCTGAAGGCTCCACTGCCGGTTTCCCTTAGCTATTATGGTGGCGCCTGCACCTGATCCAATGGACGGATCAGCCTTGGGGGGGCCGACATTGCGGGCTCCCTGGAGAGGTAAGTGTCCTTATTGAAAGTCAGCAGCTACAGTGTTTGTAGCTGCTGACTTTAAAAAAAAACTTTTTTCAGGGTGGAACTCGGCTTTAAGAAGAGACATGGCCACTCATTGAAACTGGAAGAGAAGTGGTTTAACCTCAAACTGCCTAGGGGGTTCTTTACTGTCAGAGTGGTAAGGATGTAGAACTCCCTTTTACAAGTGGTGGTGCTTCTAAAAACTCTTATGCCCCGTACACACGATCGGAAATTCCACCAGAAAAAGTCCGTTGTGAGCTTTTGGTCGGAAATTTTGACCGTGTGTATGCTCCATCGGACTTTTGCTGGCGGAATTTCCGCCAGCAAAAGATTGAGAGCAGGTTCTCTATATTTCCAACGGAAAAAGTTTCTATTGGAAATTCCAACCGTCTAGAGCAATGCAGACGCGCAAAATTCCTACGCATGCTCGGAAACAATTAGACGCATGCTCGGAAGCATTGAACTTCATTCTTTCAGCTCGTCGTACGTGTTGTACCTCACCCCGTTCTTGTCAGTTGAAAGTTCAGGGAACTTTGGTGTGACCGTGTGTATGCAAGGCAAGCTTGAGCAGAATTCCGTCGGAAAAAAACATCCAAGGTTTTTCTGACGGAAATTCCGATCGTGTGTACAGGGCATTAGATGGGCATCTTAGTGAATGCAATATACAGGGATATGGGAAATGATATTGACATAAACACATAAACACACACACATATACACACCTATATAGGTTGAACTGGATGGACTTGTGTCTTTATTCAACTTTACCAACTATGAAACTATGTTGGCACAAACCCCTCCTGAGAAATGACATGAAGCCATTGTTAGGGGTGCATGTGGACAGTACAGGGATAGGGTCACCCAGCACCCAGGGCAAAGATCCAGCGTTGCACCCCCCTCCCCCACTGGTAATACATGCCTTAAAAGGGGTATACCACCCTGTGCCTATTCTTAGCCCCCTTGTTCGTCTGTGCCTATGGCAGCTACCCCTCCTGCCCACCCCTTGTCCCGACCCTGCGTGTGGACAGGAGGTAGCCTTGATCAGGCTGCAGGAGAATGCTAGTCACAACATGATTGTGTTTTCTGCAGCATGCAGAGCCCCCCTCTGCAGAAAGAAGAAAAAGAGGAAAATAAATTGGGGATGTCATGTGACTCGATCATAACCTCAGAAAAACATATTTATAAATTTTACCTAGCATACATAGAGTATACATAAAGAAATAATAAAAAAAAAATGGTGGTTACAGAAAGGGGGTTGGGGGGAGGGTAGTCAGTGGGGCAAGCCATTCAAATAAGCCAGTATTGAGCTTAAAAATTAAATAAAATACTGTACATTGGACCACAAACCATTATAGTTCACCTTTAAACAGCTAATAAAATGGGAAGGATATGGCATATCAGTTGACGTTCAGACTAGGTACAGTACTTGCTAGCCGTGAACCTAGCCAATCATTTCACTTATCTCCATCAGCCATAGAACCTGTGCAATTGCTCAGTGTGCACCCGTAATTATGGGTTCGCCACTCCGCCAGCCGTATCAAGACCAAGTACATGTGCTTTTTTTTTTTTTTTTTCAAAATTTAACCTTCATATAACTTCTCATTGCTCCACGCGGATCTGCTTGGCGAAGCTTCAGAAATAAATTAACTAATGGGACGATAAACAACCAATTTTCCGTACAACGGTCAACAGTAAAAATGTTTATTGCATGAAATGTCGCATTTCATGCAATCTTTAATCTGCCGCTCCAGCTCCCGTCCAATCAACTCTCCTTCAAATTGCATATACAGTAGCAGTGCTAATTCCCTGCTCCGACTTCCAATTTAATCTCCGATGAAAAAGCACTTTTATTAAGCCGAATGCCTTCTCCGTTACGGTGTGAGACATAAAATTAGAGCCTGTCTGGGTTTAATCACCCCCCAATTTCATCACCAGCCTCTCAAAGCCTCATTTATCAATAATTAATACATAAAGATGACTGCAAATCTATTCCATCTTCAAAGAGCCAACTGTAAAGTTTATTAATGAAGAGAAAGTGACTGCTGGATGAAAAACAAGCTCTCCGCTCTCTTGAAATGACACCAGCAAGAGGTTTGCCCACCGAAGACTTGTAAAACGGTTGTTCTGTTACACAGCGGGCAACCTTGGGCAATGCAGCTGCACATCACCTCCGCCGTGCTCTATCAGCCAGTTGGTGCTCCAGCTGTTACTGAACTACAACTCCCATGATGCTCTACACGTTACAGCCTGTAAAACACTTCAACAGCTGGATTGCCCGTGGTTGTAAAGTTCTGATTTATAAATGAGTGACCCGGGAAAAGGAACGTTGGGTAGAAAATATAAAAAAAATGAAGACTCGAAATCATTCAATGAATGCCTTTAAAAAGTCCTTTTAGAGCTCTGGAAGACAGTTGTACTACACATGGGCTCTCTTACATTGACATATCCCTGTACTCCAAGTCTAGGGGCCTGTGTCAATGGGCTTTTGTTCACTTCAAACTGGTTTCACATTCCTACACAAGTTTATGAGGATGCAAAATCTGCTAGAAGGAGGTCAACTGCAGCTCAAATGCACCTGTCAAAGATTTTTTAAATAATCACAGAACTGTCTCAAACTGGTGTCATCTGGGGGTAGGTAGATGGTTCTGGAACCTAGAGTGGGTGACCTGATGGTAGCTAAGGAGGCTTTGCAAACCTAGGGATTACCACAGTAACCCTTGGTTGTGTAGGCAAAACTCTAATATGGAGATTGAAGTACCACACCAAAAGGTTCAAATTCAGAATAAAGTTTTTATTTTGGTATAGCATCCAACATTTTTGGAGAGCCCAGCATCACCTCCTTTATGATGGCTTGCGCGCTCTGCAACATAGTACCTTTCAGCCGCTGGTTTGGGAGACCAGCGGTTGATGGCATCAAACTGATGTCAACCTGATGCCACCAACACAAACACAAACCCAAAGCCCAAATATCATCCACATGGACTAATCTTCAATTATCTCTGGGCAATTTTTAAACCCACTACACTCCCAGCCATTTACTATTTAAAAAAAAAAAAAAAAAAGACTTTAACACCAATTTGATTGCACCTGAGTCTGGTGTCACATGACCCTACACGGAGACTCTTCCAAGAAAGAAGACCAGTGATCTCCCACTGCAGTCTCACTGACCAGTATTGTTATTGCCCCCGATTGTGACATTATGAAGCCACCACTGAAATTTTCAGGACCCTGTGAGTATCCCAGCTACCGTGAGGTCAGAAATCCTAAGGAAGACAGGTGCTGGACATGTATCTCCAACGAATAAGACAATTCCTAATAAAGAACGATTGCTTAAGTTTGGTCACAAAGCGGGTGGGGATCTCCCCTATTGAGAAGTATGTGTGTAATTGAGCAAGAAGGGACCCCAAACAGACATTCTTGGGGTTTAAAAGTATTATATTAAATTTGAAATTGGCAACAGGAAAAAGTAAAAGGTCAGCCAATGTGTTTCAGGGGCCAAAAACAATCCCTCTTCATCATGGCTTTAGCACTTGTCAGAATGTTTGTAGGACTCCTGGATAGGGATGGGCCGAACACCCCCCAGTTCGTTTCGCAGCAGAACATGCGAACAGGCAAAAAATTTGTTCGAACACGCAAACACCAATAAAGTCTATGAGACATGAACGTGAAAAATCAATAGTGCTAATTTTAAGCGTTAATATGCAAGTTATTGTCATAAAAAGTGTTTGGGGTCTGTAAATATTGAGCTTTATTCTTTAAGTTAACATGTATCCATAAACATGTATGTTAAGCTTATTACTATGAAATTAATAAAAATCTTTTGACAAGGAAAAAGTGTTTGGGGACCCGGGTCCTGCCCCAGGGGACATGTATCAATGACATTTTTTTTTCTAAAAACGGCCATTTTTTCAGGAGCAGTGATTTTAATAATGCTTAAAGTGAAACAATAAAAGTGAAATATTCCTTTAAATTTTGTACCTGGGGAGTGTCTATAGTATGCCTGTAAAGTGGCGCATTAAAAGTGGCGTTATAAAAGAACTGTCACCTGCGAGGACTCGTCATTATGGCAGGTGCCTCCCATGGAGTCGGATCGGTGGCGGCCTGTGGTTTTTTTTTTTCGGTCTGTCGGCGGAGCGAGAGAAGAAGATGAATGGACTTCGTGGAACATTTTTCTTTTTTTCTTTTTTAATAAAGGACTTGTCCCAAGCTGTGTCTTTTGGTTTTTTAAAAATTTGACACTTTTTTTGTGAAATGGTAGGGGTACAATGTACCCATTACATTTCAAACAGCCCCCCGCCCACAGACCCCCACTACTACCAGGCAAGGGTTGTGGGGATGAGGCCCTTGTCCCCATCAACATGGGGACAAGGTGCTTTGGGGGGCTACCCCAAAGCACCCTCCCCATGTTGAGGGCATGTGGCCTGGTACGGTTCAGGGGGGGCGCTCTCTCATCCCCCTCTCTTTTCCTGCAGCCTGCCAGGTTGTTTGCTCGGATAAGGGTCTGGTATGGATTTTTGGGGGGACCCCCATGCCATTTTCTTTTAAATTTTGGTGCAGGGTTCTCCTTAATATCCACACCAGACCTGAAGGGCCTGGTATGGAATTTGGCGGGACCCCCACACAATTTTTTTAAAATTTTGGTTCGGTGTTCTCCTTAATATTCATAACAGACCAAAAGGGCCTGGTAATGGACTGGGGGGATCCCATGCCGTCTTTTTCAATGACTTTTACCTGTATTGCCGAGACCCGACAATTCACTATAGCCGCTATTACTTTTAAATGACTTTTTTTCCTTTAGAAATGTCATTTTGTGTAGGGACTGTTCTAAACACGGGTAAAATGCGCCACTTTACGGGCATACTATAGACACCCCCCAGGTACGAAATTTAAAGGAATATTTCACTTTTATTGTTTCACTTTAAGCATTATTAAAATCACTAGTCCCGAAAAAAGTCCCTTTTAAAAAAAAAAAAAAATTTCATTGACAATAACGTGCATATAAACCTTTAAAATGAACACTTTTGATTTTTCATGTTAATGTCCCATAGACTTTAACGGTGTTCCGGCGGCTTTCGAATTTGCCCCGAACACCGCATGTTGTTCAGTGTTCGCTAGAACATCCGAACAACCAAAGTTCGGCCCGAACTTAGGCTCGGGCCGAACCGTTCGCCCATCCCTACTCCTGGATAAATCAATCTATACCAGGAGGATGATCATTGAGTGGAAGGCTATGTTAGCGGCAGATTAGCATGATCAAATAGGAGGTGTCCAAATCAGAATGTAGCAACATGGGCATGCGAAGAAGACTCTTCTCACTGGGCACTCTAGAAGAGAGGAGACTTATAACCATGCAAATTCTATTTCTACAGATTTATGTATTTGGTCCTTTTTTTAATTTTTTATAACTAAGGCAATTAGCTAGAGGGACATGGGCAAAACAAGGAGGACATTTTGACACAGAGGAGGCCAGGTAATCCTGTTGACCAATTTTAAAGGAAAAGACACATAATATTAAATCAATCTAATAGATCTTCCTTCATCCAACCAACTGATTAAGGCCTGGTTCACACCTATGCAGGTTACAGTTGATGCATATTCCAGGTGTATTTTGTCTTTTCAATACACTTTTTTGATCCATTGAAGTCTATGAGACCAAAAACACAACCTGCTGGTCCCTGGCCCTTTCCATAAAATGCATAGATGTGAACGTGACCCATAGGAAACCATGTTAAATGGACTGTAGTGTGTTTCTGCAAAACTGAAAACGCACTACAAAAGTCATTAGGTGTGAACCAGGCTTAAGGATTTGGACAGGGAAACTCTATGGACCCCATGTAAGCAGAGGGAAGGTCACATCTACATCTTCTGCAACCTCTGTCTCCAAACATGCGAGGCAATGACAGAGTGCACCAACATCTAGCAAGCTTTTCTCCCCTGCCAGTAGGTTAAACATAGATTGCTAGACCAAAGCCAACCTGACTGAAAGAGTATTGAAGGATCCACAAAGGGATTTGCTGTCAGTCAATGGCTGCCCATTATCAGCAATAATACACAGCCACTGAAACATTAAACGTTTAACACTCCAAAGAGGATAATTACTCCGCCAAGGGTTTACACAGCTGTGACTCCAACAATACAATCTCATTATGTCAAAGAAAGAGGAACCACCTACTGAGCCGCGGAGTCTGCGGAGACCGATTCTCCAATTCACCGTCACCTCTCCCATGGATGTTGTCGCTTTTTCTCTTTCAAAGAATATATCTGCTAAATGGCTCATCCTGGATTTCTTATTTTTACCCAGCTTTTTTGATCTTGGGGGTGAGAACATTTAAACAAATTACAGCTATGAAAGTATATAATTCTGAATGCTGAAAAAACTCACATCCATGAAAAAAAATAAATAAAAAAAAACTTGCAGTCAGAGCCAGATAAACTAGAACAGTGGTAGGCAACCAGTAGCCCTCCAGCTGTTGTGGAACTACATTTCCCATGAGGCATTGCAAGGCTGGCAGTTACAATTACTCCCAGAGGCATGATGGGACTTGTAGTTCTGCAACTGCTGGAGGGCCCCAGGTTGCCTACCCCTGATCTACAAGGCAACCAAGGCAGGATCCTAAGGTGTTTGATGTCCAAGGGGGCCCAGCTACAACCTACATCATCCTCAGTAAAGCAGGAAAATCACGCAAGTGGTCAAAGCATGTACAGTAATTTTCAAAGGGACCCATTCTGCCTTAAGCCATTGGAGGCCAAAAAACCTTATAAAGCAAGGCCTAATGTGGCACTGTGGCCATTTCAACCCAGCCACCCGTCTCCCCCCACACCCTGAAGCCTCCCCCAGATTTTTATATACAGTATATAAAAAAAACCTTAATCAAACCTATTTCTTACAGTCTTCCAACCAGTCTGGTGGCATCATGGCAGAACTTTTTTTTTCCTCTGGTGGTAGTGGCCATTTTTTAGAACTGAAAGTTTCACATGTAATGATGTGTGAGTGCCTAGAGTACCTAACCTCCAAAACGGACATGATGAGGCCAACCTGGGGGGGGAGGGGCATGTTAAAGACAGACTGGACTGGACTCACAGGAAATGGGCATGATGCCCGGAGGAGGACCAGCAGTGAGAGAAGAAAGTCAGGGGCAGGTCTGGAGCATGGAAAGGGTAAGTAGAAGTTGTCAGTATGTATTATACAGTATACAGAAGGGGGAAGGGGGAATTTAAAAAAAAAAGAAAAGGTACTGGAGTTCAACTTTAAATTACTCCAAGAGCGAAAAATGATGCTGGATGTCCAAGGGGGCCCAGCTACAACCTACATCATACTCAGTAAAGCAGGAAAATCACGCAAGTGGTCAAAGCATGTACAGTCGTTTTCAAGGGGACCCATTCTGCCTTAAGCCATTGAAGGCCAAAAAACCTTATAAAGCAATGCCTAATGTGGAACTGTGGCCATTTCAACCCAGCCACCCGTCTCCCCCAACACCCTGAAGCCTCCCCCAGATTTTTATATCTAAAAAAACCTTAATCAAACCTATATCTTACAGTCTTCCAACCAGTCTGGTGGCATCATAGCAGAACCTCTTTTTCCTCTGGTGGTAGTGGCCATATTTTAGAACTGAAAGTTTCACATATATGTGATGTGCGAAAAAGGACGTTGGGTGTCCTCCAGCCAGGAAATGAAGTGGACTCTGTATGACTTTGTGCAGCTTCCAACGCACATTGTGAGAAGCTCACAGTGTGCTGTGAAATCAGAATAAGCGATTTCAGTACAGGAGAGGAGCCGGTACCACTGTGTAAAGCTCAAGGGAATGCTGGGGCTCAGCTTTGGGATATTTTTTGTTTTGACATCCTTCAGCAACTTCTACATATTCATCCACAAATGCTTTCCACATAAGCCAGCATATATTTCATATTTAGAGGTCTTTTAAGAAATATGAATTACTGTATTATTCGGAACTGACGCTGGCTGCTCTCACATCTGTTGTATAAATTGTTAACCCCCAGTGGGCTGCCATAATCAGTTCTGGACTATTGGTGAACCGTCCTCGTCTGATCCCCATATCTCAGCGTGATAATTAGTCGTCATTACCGTTCTTCTATTCCAACATATTTTCATTTGATTAAGTCAGTTCATTAGCGGAGAGAATGTCACCATTTATTCCCTAAAATCTATTAAGAACTTTGTTCTTTCGTTGCCTCAAAGTGTCGCATCTTTGGGAGCAAAGGCTAAGCAGCGCGGGAGGATTTTAGAAACAATTAAAATCAAAGAATTTAAAAGAGCGGCCAGATCCAAAACTTATTTTTTATTTCGGCTAAAGGGCTACGCAGTTCGACCATGGTTCGATTAATGGTTGGGTCTACACAGCTTCAATCTAGGCGTGTTCTACATATATTCCTATGGAGAATCCACTAGAGGGCGCATGGTGCAAAAAAGTTGGGTCATGTGCTCTCCAGCAGAATCTATGGGAACAAAGTTCAGGCCAGTAAGTACTGGCTCAGCTGAAAGCCCTTAAGGTAGCCATATACCTGGCTGTGGTTGGTGTAGAGTATTGCTCTTCAAAAGCAACAGAATATTGCTAAAAACATTGTCCACAACTGCAGAACTGTGCAATTAGCTGTAGATAGAGACAACTACATATTTTACACATATGCTGATGTTTTATGTATTATTGTACAGTAGCAGAAACGTGGCCAATTACTGAATGGTTAACAGCCAGAAGACAAATAAAAGTGTTCAATGCATTTTGATTCTTTGACATTTTACGCTTTCAGTACTATAATGTCTCTAGCAATGTCCTTATGCCCAAATCACTAACCTAACCGCAAACTGTGCATGGAAATCTCCATGCAACCACCTTCCCATTTTAGATTTAGCCCTTCCTTTGCAAATATTACTGACCTCTATCCCTAGTCGAGCAGCGGAGTGAGCATGGATACAATTATCCCATTTAAGCTATCCCAACGCCACTCAGTGATATAATCTCATTAATAAGACCACCTGTCACAGTGATGGACAATTTGTAACCCACAGGAAGGGAAAGGAGGTAAGACCAAGCCCAAGAAGTCAAGGCAAGCTGCACAGTCAAGTCCCCTAGGTTTTTGGGACTCCCAGGGAACTTTGGAAGGAAACTTATGTGGATGAGCCTCAAGATTTTTGAATTTAGATCTTACTGGCCATTTATTTGCAAGAACCCAATAAGTGAAGATTTGTTGTGTTATGGGGGGGTCTAGAAATGTTAACTAATGTGAAAAATGTACCCTTTGTTTTGAATTCTACCTGAAAACTAGCAGTGCACTTTTTGTGCCTTGGGTATGATATACTTGAGTATTGTGAGTGCACGTAGGTCTGCGACTGTTCTGCAATTGCACGTAGGTCTGTGAGTACCTGAGTATTGTCTTGTTGTGTACCTGTGTATTGTCTTGAGTATTAGTGCCAGGAAGCTAGCTGTTAGGTAATTTGGACAGGGTAAAATCCCCAATCCTCACTAAATTTAATAGGTACGATGCCCGGCGGGTGTGGAGAGGCGAATCTTTGTACATCTTGCTGCATGTATGCGTTCCTTGGTCATCCGATCGAGGGCGAATACTGCTGTGCAAAATGTAAGCACATTGTTTCCCTGGAAGCCCAGGTTCTGAATCTGGGAAAGCAACTGTCAGCACTGAGAAGTCCCTCCATACTAAAGGAGAGCCAGTAACGTACACGGCAGGTGCCGGCAGGGGCCAGCACAGAGGCGGGTGGAGACAAAGAGGTGCAGGCACTAGCAAAGAGTAGATGGGTGACAGTCAGGAGGGGTAGAGGGGGAAGTGCCAGGGAGGCCGATCCAGGACTGGAGCATCCCAATAAGTATGCTCCATTGAGTGACATTGGTGAAACCAGTCAGAGACCAGCACTGCTGGAGCTGAGGGACTCTCCTAGCTGCCGGGGGAAGAACTCCTCCAGTGAGAGTGGGGGGGCAGCAAAGGGAAAGGAAATACAGATTCTGGTGGTAGGGGACTCTTAGAAGGACAGAGAGGGCAATCTGTAACCAAGACCTGAAGCGCCGAACAGTATGTTGTCTACCGGGCGCTCAGGTTCGGCATATCACGGATCTTGTGGACAGATTACTGGGAGCGGCTGGGGAAGACCCGGCTGTCATGGTGCACGTTGGCACTAATGACAAAGTCAGAGGCAGATGGAGTGTCCTAAAGAACGATTTTAGGGACTTAGGAGCTAAATTGAGGAAAAGGACCTCCAATGTAGTATTCTCAGGAATACTACCGGTACATCGAGCCACACCAGAAAGGCAGAGGGAGATTAGGGAAGTAAACAAGTGGCTGAAGAGCTGGTGTAGTAAGGAGGGGTTTGGGTTCCTGGAGGACTGGGCCGACTTCTCAGTCGATAACCGGTACTATAGAAGGGACGGACTGCACCTAAATGAGGAGGGTGCAGATCTGCTGGGAATGAAGATGGCCAAAAAGTTAGAGGGGTTTTTAAACTAGGCGATGGGGGGAGGGTCCAGAGGCAGAGATAGCCAGCGCAGAAGATATTCCAGAGGGTAGTATTGGGGGCATTAGTGGTAGGTTAACCAAAGCACAAAAACACAAGGTGAGTATAGTAGCAAGTCCTAGTTGCAATCTCGAAACACCCAATACGAGGACAATATGCGACCGGTCTAAACTATGTGGCATGTTCACCAATGCCAGGAGCATGGCGGACAAGATGGGTGAACTAGAGATACTGTTGTACGAGGAGGATTTGGATTATGTGGGAATTTCAGAGACCTGGTTCAACAGCTCTCATGATTGGCTGGCAAACATTCAAGGGTATACCCTATATGGCAAGGATAGAGAGGGTAAAAAAGGGGGAGGGGTATGCCTATATATCAAGAATAATGTACAAGTGAATGTGAGAGATGACATCACTGAGGGAGCTAGAGAGGAGGTGGAATCCTTATGGGTAGAGCTCCAAAGGGATGAAGCTAAGGGGAAAATAATACTGGGAGTATGCTATAGGCCCCCTAACCTGAGGGAGGAAGTGAAGACGGATCTCCGATCACAAATTGGATTAGCAGCAAGGATGGGAAGTGTTATCATAATGGGGGATTTTAATTATCCAGACATAGACTGGGCGGAGGGAACCGCGCATTCATTTAAGGCTCACCAGTTCCTTAATGTCTTGCAGGACAATTTTATGGGTCAGATGGTAGACGCACCAACTAGAAATAAAACATTACTGGATCTACTGATTACCAACAATACAGACCTGATCACGGATGTGGAAATACGGGGCAATTTAGGTAACAGCGATCACAGGTCAATTCGTTTCGGTATAAATCACACAAATAGAAAACATAAAGGGAATACAAAGACACTGAATTTCAAAAGAGCCAGAGTTCAGAGGGTGGTGATAAATGGTACTCAGAATGGTCAGGGGTGGGTAGTGGAGTTCCCCACGGTTCTGTGCTGGGACCAATCCTATTTAATTTGTTCATAAACGACCTGGAGGATGGGATAAACAGTTCAATCTCTTTATTTGCAGACAATACTAAGCTAAGCAGGGCAATAACTTCTCCGCAGGATGTGGAAACCTTGCAAAAAGACCTGAACAAATTAATGGGGTGGGCAACTACATGGCAAATGAGGTTCAATGTAGAAAAATGTAAAATAATGCATTTGGGTGGCAAAAATATGAATGCAATCTATACACTGGGGGGAGAACCTCTGGGGGAATCTAGGATGGAAAAGGACCTGGGGGTCCTAGTAGATGATAGGCTCAGTAATGACATGCAATGCCAAACTGCTGCTAACAAAGCAAACAGAATATTGGCATTAAAAGGGGGATCAACTCCAGAAATAAAACGATAATTCTCCCACTCTACAAGCTCTGGTCCGGCCGGACCTGGATTATGCTGTCCAGTTCTGGGCACCAGTCCTCAGGAAGGATGTACTGGAAATGGAGCGAGTACAAAGAAGGGCAACAAAGCTAATAAAGGGTCTGGAGGACATTAGTTATGAGGAAAGGTTGCGAGCACTGAACTTATTCTCTCTGGAGAAGAGACGCTTGAGAGGGGATATGATTTCAATTTACAAATACCGTACTGGTGACCCCACAATAGGGATAAAACTTTTTCGCAGAAGAGAGTTTAACAAGACTCGTGGCCACTCATTAAAATTAGAAGAAAAGAGGTTTAACCTTATACTACGTAGAGGGTTCCTTACTGTAAGAGCGGCAAAGATGTGGAATTCCCTTCCACAGGCGGTGGTATCAGCGGGGAGCATTGATAGCTTCAAGAAACTATTAGATAAGCACCTGAATGACCGCAACATACAGGGATATATAATGCAATACTGACACATAATCACACACATAGGTTGGACTTGATGGACTTGTGTCTTTTTTCAACCTCACCTACTATGTAACTATGTAACTATGTAGCTGCATATCTGCAGTATGAGATCATCTATGGAACTGTTGCCTCTGAATGCTAGTCCCACCAGTAAGATATGGTGATGTCAATACAGTAGCGGCCCCTAGCAGTAGATTGTTAAGCCAGTTCCAGATCTAGGGCCTACAGTAAAGTGTTTTCACATGTTTTCAAGTTTGGGGGATCAAAGACCCAAGTAGCAGTCTCCCCATTTCACCATTCAGCTTGGGTTCCTGGCCAAAGGCAATGATGAGATTCACAGAACATACAAGGCCTCAATTTGACTGCAGTGGTTGCAGCTTAGATGCAAGGGGGTCCTGCCATACAACAGAGGCCCATGTGACATTGGACCCTAAATCAGTAGATGTCTAACACAAAAAGGAACCATATAACCATGTACGCTATGACTAAGAGGGCAGACTGTCCCCCCTCAAAGCCACCAGTCTCTCTTGATTTGAACTAATTGGGGTACTTCTTCCCCTAAGCGGTCATGTGACCACTATGTCTGCTCTGTAAACAGAGCAATTGCTGGGACAAAGTCTTGCCTGGCATCGCTTGGCAGCACAGCCCAGAAAGGCAAACAGCAGAAAAGATCTTGGGCATGACCCTCCTTTACATGCTGCTCGCTGTTCTCCTTGCTGAAAAACGACCTGCACCTGAGGAGCTTCAGTGCAAGGATCCCCCTGCTTCTGCTCCTTCATTCTGTGGATCTTTGATTCCTCCACCTGTCCTGCTGAGTACTACCCCACCCCCTCTCCTCCTGATCATTACCCCACCAGTTATCAGATCATTAGTAATTAGGGGGTCAAATCTAACATGAGAAAACAAAGCCCTGTCTCTATCATGATGGACACAGTGTAGAACAAGGTATCATACGTCAGTAATAAGTAAATGATCAGCTGCAAGGGTGCTACAGGCAATAATTGTGACTAGTTCTTTGTCCTTTTCTAGTCTTTTTTGGGCACAGCTTTTACAGTACAGATTCTCTTTAAGGCTATCTAATGGGGATAATTTAGTCTTTATGAAGCGTGATGGACTAAGGAAATCTCGGCCTTCTTATATGTCTTGAATACACCAACAATGAGATCTCCTGGCCAAAAATTCCCAAACTGTCCACTTGGGATTTGGGGGTGTTCTTGCCCAGTTTTGTGTGTTCCAGTTCATCTTGCTATGTTCAGCATAAGCTGAGGTTGGGTTGGTGGGAACCCCATAAATTGGACACAGCAGGTATGTAGAGCCAGGAACCCAGCAGAGCTATAGTGGAAGCCCCTCATAAAGGGAGGCCCGGAATGATAATGGAAGTATGGAATGGTAATGAAGGGCTGGGCATGACAAGGTGGAACAGGAGACAACGGAGGGTTAAAAATTAAAAGGAAGTAAGAGGGAGGGGATTGAAGTTAACTTAAGGGGTGGGGAGATATAAAAGGAACAGGCGGGGTTTAAGCAGGAGCAGTGTGAGGAGACAGAAAAAGGGGAAGTTGGACACAGGGGGAGAGAAGCATTTGCAGCAGCATGGCAGACATTGATTTGCTCCTAGCAAGGCTGAGGACGGCGGCGGCCAAGAGAGGACAAGAATGGCTGCAGGCTCAGGTAGCTCCATTGCTCCTAGACGAAGCGGGGGGGTCCGGCGGGGGGGGGGGGAGCGACGCCATGCGCCAGGCGGTCTAGGCCGCCTGAGCATTTTTCACCAGGCCCCTCATCTAGAACAGCTCGCCCTAATAGGAGCCCGGGAACGGACCCGTCGGCTCCCCCAGCAAAACGGGTGGCCGCCGCCACCCCTGGGGGGACCGGGCGGAATCCTCCACAACGGCGGAGCGCGGGGGGCGGGGCTTTGGGCCGTAATGGCGCCCGAGCATCGCCACCCAGAAGACAGGACAGCAGCAGAGCGGTCCCCCCCGCAGCACAGGCATCTGCTAGGGGGGAGATCCGACGGGGGAGGAGCAGGGGCACGGCTGGAGGCCAGCTACCTGACACTGCTGGCAGCCCTTCTGTAGCCAGGAGTGGAAGAGAGCCAGAGGAAGACAGAAGGAGAGGTCCAGGGGCCAGCAGAGGAGCCAGCAGTGTGGGACAGCAGAGCACAGCAGCAGGTGGTCGCAGGGAAAGGGGGAGAACAGCCACAAGATGGGAATCCACAGCCCCCAGGCAGGCTTCACCTGGGAGGTTACTCACGCCGATGCTCCAAGCCACGGAGGTACGGTCAGAAGGAGAGCTGTCGGGTTCGGAGGAGGACGTGCGCCAGGACATCGCACCATCTGGAGGGTCCAGTGCAGCGGCGATGGGGAGCAGACCCAGTCAGCCTGGTGAGTCACATGTTTTACCTAATTCTGTTATCAATGTTGATGGTGGTAATTGGTTAGATAGGGGTGATGGGGGGGACACGACGGCTCCTGGTGGAGCTGTAGGGGCCGCGGCGGGGGGACCGCCTGGCCTAGGGGGGACGGGCGTTCAGCCTGTCGCCGCCGGGACAGGGGGACCATTACAGGAATTGCTGGGAGGATTAAGGGATTTGGTTCAGCGATTTGCAACCAACCAGATGGCCCCGGCGATAGTGGCACCGTGGGTTGGAGGGCAGGTGGAGACGTCGGGTGTTGGGGGGACAACGGGGACAGGGGGTGAGGCTGTCGCCAACTCAGACGCAGGGGTGTCGGGAAACGCCACCACGGGGGAATCTGCAGTGGTGGTCAGGAAGGATGTGGTCAGGATAGCAGATGAGGCAAAATGCGAAGTGTACGTCTGCTATGAGGGCCCGCTGGGAGCACATTTAAAACAAGAAGTGCGGGAGAAAATAGTAAAAGGTGAGTATGTGGAAAGTTTTTCCTTGTTACCGTTAGAGAAGTTCAACTTGGACCGGGTAAAGCCGGACGATTCCAAAAAAGAGGATGAGGAGAAGCGAAGGTATCGTTTGATCCCTAGGACCTTTGGTAATTGGTTACAGGCATTCGCCATTATGGCGAGTGTAATTGGCGAAAAGAACCCGGAGCATTGCTCTGCGTTGTTTTGCTACATGGATGCCATAGGCGAGGCGCATAGGGTGTATGGGGGCACTGCGTGGCTTCGATACGACGAGCAATTTAGGCAACGTAGGGCGGTGAGGCCGGCTCTTAGGTGGGACCATAAGGATATCAGCTTATGGATGCGTTTGATGTCTTCCGCCAGGGTACCAAACCAGCCTTTTCATGGGGGGGCCGGGGGATCGTCTACCTCTGGACTCCCGGCCGGGAAAAATTTGGGGTGTGTTGGCAGTTTAACGAAGGATCCTGCAAGTTTGGGGGATCCTGTCGTTTTAAACATGAATGCTCAGGATGTGGGGGGAACCACGCTTTGTCACGCTGCTTCAAAAAAGGAAAGAAGTCAGGGGAGCCTGCTCAGAAGAGGGACAACGCCAGTGATGGAGGTAAGGATGCGGCCTTTTTTAAATAGGTACCCGGACAGAGAGGCAGCGAGGGTGTTGGGGGAGGGTTTTTCAGTGGGTTTCAGAATTCCATGTTCGCTGGCAGCTATACCTCCGATGGCCAAGAACTTGCGGTCTGCACTGCAGAATCCTGGGGTGGTTTCGGAAAAACTGGCCAAGGAGGTTGCGTTGGGGCGCATGAGTGGGCCTTTTGCAACTAAGCCGTTACAGGATTTAGTAGTGTCACCGTTGGGAGTGGTGCCTAAAAAGGAACCAAACAAGTTTCGCCTTATTCACCACCTTTCGTTTCCAAAAGGGGCATCTGTGAATGATGGTATCAATCCTGAAGATTGTTCAGTGTCGTACACATCGTTCGATGCAGCGGTGGGATGGGTGAGGCATTACGGTCAGGGGGCACTCATGGCAAAATCAGACATTGAGGCGGCATTTCGTTTGCTTCCAGTACATCCGGACAGCTTTTGGCTGTTGGGTTGCTGTTGGCAGGGGGAATTTTACGTCGATCAGCGCCTGCCAATGGGTTGCTCGATATCTTGCGCCAAGTTTGAGCTGTTTAGCTCATTCCTTGAATGGGTGATTAGGGATGTGTCAGGGATGGATTCAGTGATACATTACCTGGATGACTTTCTCTGCGTGGGGCCTCGTGAGTCTAAGGGGTGTGCGATTCTGTTGGCAACCTTGGAACACATTGCAGGTAAGTTTGGGGTACCATTGGCAGCGGATAAAACGGAGGGCCCGACGACAAGGTTGAGTTTTTTGGGCATCGAAATAGATACCAGAGACATGGAGTGCAGGTTGCCAGGGGATAAGGTGGACGGGTTAAAAAGGGACGTCAGGGACATGATGGGAAAAAGGAAAGTGCAGCTGCGGCAATTACAATCCCTTTTAGGTAAGTTGAATTTTGCGTGTCGCATTATTCCAATGGGTAGAGTTTTTTGCCGCCGGTTGTCAGCTGCCACAGCGGGGATACAGTCTCCGACCCACTTTATCAGGCTTACCAGGGAACATAGGGAGGACCTGAAGGTGTGGCACACGTTCCTGGAAAGCTACAACGGGCGTTCGGTGTGGATGGAAGGACCGGTAAGTAATTGTGACATGGATTTGGTGACGGACGCCGCGGGATCTACGGGGTATGGGGCCTTTTTCCAAGGGCAGTGGAATGCGGAGGCATGGCCTGAGTTTTGGGTGGAGTCGGGATTTACTCGGAATCTGGTGCTACTGGAATTATTCCCGGTGGTATTAGCAGTAGAATTGTGGGGGGAGAGGTGGCGGAACTTGAAAATACGTTTAAATTGTGACAATATGGGGGTAGTTCAGGTCATCAATCGGCTATCGGCATCATCCCCGCCGGTAATACGATTGTTGCGTCACCTGGTGTTGAGGTGCTTACAACTTAATGTTTTTCTATATGCTGTGCATATCCCGGGCCTGGATAATACTTTGGCTGATTCCTTGTCTCGGTTCCAGTGGGACAGATTCAGGGAGCTGGCGCCCGCCGCGGAAGCAGAGGGGATTCCTTGTCCGGGGTGGCTTTGGGAGACGGTATCGGAATCGCCGCAGGATGGATCAGGAAATCGGTGAGTGGGTCGACATGGGCGGCATATAGTAAAGTGTGGTCGGAATGGGCCACGTTTACACGGCTGGCGGACGCCGGGCCGGGAGGGCTGGACTTGAGGTTGTTGGTAGTGTATTTTGTGTCACGACACATGGAGGGGGGTGGTTCAGTGTCCGCAATTGAGCGGAAATTGGCGGGGTTGGCCTTTTTATTTAAGTTACAGGGCCTGACTGATTTTACCAAGGATTTCTGGGTAAAACAGGCCTTAAAAGGTTATAGGAAGAGCCATGCGAAGAAGGATTCGAGGAGGCCGGTGTCTTTTTCATTATTGCAGGTATTGTGTAATAAATTAGGTGGGGTATGTAAGTCGGGTTATGAAGTGATTTTGTTCAAGGCGGTTTTTTCCATCGCGTTTTTTGGAGCGTTTCGGGTGGGTGAGTTGGTGAGTCCAGCAAAACAAGTAGCAGGGGGTTTGAAGATGCAGGATGTGGAAGTAAAACGGGATAGGGTGTTGCTGAAACTGTGCAGGTCTAAAACAGACCAAGCCGGAAAAGGGGTAAAAGTGCAGCTGTTCAGGTTACCAGGGTCGGGAATTTGCCCGGTTCAAGTAGTTGAGGAATTTCTGCTAATTCGCCCGGTTGGGGAAGGGCCGTTGTTTGTGCATGAAGATAGAACTTTCTTATCCAGGTTTCAATTCATTGCAGTGTTTAGAAAATGCATTGGGGCTGCAGGGTTGGATAGTAGGCAATTCGCCTCACACTCCTTCCGCATCGGGGCGGCTACTGAAGCTGCCAGGTGTGGGTTGGATGAGGCAGCAATCAAGAGGATTGGGAGGTGGGAATCCAAGAGGTTCCAGTCTTATGTGCGCCCTCAATTGTCATCAGATGCGGTATAAAAAAAAAAAAAAAAATATAGATATATTATGATCACATGCATTTGAAGACAGGGGTGGGGGAAGTTCACATGTTTCAATTTGTCTTCTGTTGTGTTATGTCTTTGCAGATGGGGGTCAACCACGCCTCGTCTGGATCTTGGGGCACTCCTATGTTTTCTGGGGTGCAAAAAGGGGGGACGTCAGACCAGAAGGCAGGCAACTGGGGTTTTCCAGGAGGGAGGCATGTATTCGCTGGTTGGGCTTTCCAGGCATGGGGTGGGGTAGAGTTGTTCAGGAAGTTGAACGATACGCTCGACTCGATCGACCCCCGGATGTTTTAGTGGTACATGCAGGAGGAAATGATCTGGGGGTCCGATCTACCAGGGAACTGGTGTCGGCCGTTAAGTGCGACTTTTTGGCACTTCGGGTGGCCTTCCCGGGCATGATCATAGTTTGGTCTGACATAGTGGCAAGGACGTCATGGCGCATGGCTAGATCGGTACCTAGGATCAACAAAGCAAGAATTAAAGTAAACAAGGCAATTGGAAAGTTTGTTGTTAATAATGGGGGATTGGTGGTGAGGCACACGGAGTTGGAGGTTAATGTGGGGATGTACCTAAGGGGAGATGGGGTGCACCTTACCGCAGTAGGCATCGATCTTTGGGCTCTCGGGCTTCAGGATGGCATTGAGAGGGCATTGCGGGTGTGGAGGTGCCCTTAAGGCTAAGGGGTCATCCTTGCGGGCTGTGGCGGCATCTTTGGTCTCTGATGGTGGTACAAAATGCAAAGAGGTGATGGTAAATGGTGGGGGGCTTTCAGTATTCTGTTCCCCTCTGGTGTGTTCTGTTCTTACAGCGGAAGGCTAGGCTGGAAGACAGATGTTACACTGCGGGAAGGGTGTTGTCACCGTGCTGATTTAAATACGGCTGGTGGCCTGGTATGGTAAAATTATGTACCGCAGTGTATGGTGTTTGGTGAAGTTTGTGAAATGGAGGAGGTGAAGTTAAGAGTGCCATCAGAAGACCAAAGATTGGGAGGTGTAAGAACTGTCAGTTAAAAGTTATACATAGTTGTACAAAATGTTTATTAAAAGAGTTATTTAAAGTTATTTAAAAGTTGGTTTTATACTTTTATAATAAAGGAGGCTGCTATGGCCGGTTTTTTACTCCAAAACAACTCCTGTGTGTGTTATCTAATTATTATAGATAAGAAAGGGAAAAGGGGAGTAGTAAATAAAGAGTGGGTAGTGGGAGTTGGGGATATTAGTTCCTACACTGGTCATGGGCACAGGAGGTGTGCAGACCTGGGAACTCAGTTCAGGCATGGTGGGAACATCTCAATGGGCACAATAGGTGTGCAGACCAGGAAACTCAGTGCAGGAATGGTGGGAATCCCTCATAATGGGCACAACAGGTCTGTAAACCTGGGAACTTACCAATAGAAATCTCACTAATAGAGTCCAGAGAGACAGATACTGAAATATCTAGATCACTAGGAGCCCACATTTTCCCTTACATAACTCAACAACTTACATTGTTGATTGGCTGTGACCTCCACCAACGTGTGCTGCACATTTATAGAGAGGCCAGCAGAAATGTTTGTCCCCCACACCTAGTAAAATCAACACAACTGGAATTCTTATACTTGTTTTGCATACAGAATGCACATAAGGCTCACAATAAATGACACTATGACTTCCAATTTGCAGCCCTGGACATCTGTGATGCAAAATAAGAATTGCCCTTGCTCATTCATTTTCCTCCCTGACATAAAAACCATGTTGCCATATTTTGTAGCGGTCTCTCAGCCCCGCCTTCTGCACACTATGCTGCCAGTCATGACATTTATCTCATATAATAACTCAGTAAGACTCGCTGGCTTAGAACCCAACACCATTGTTGTGCCAAGAGCTGAAAATAATGTTGATGGTGGTTCATACGTTGTGGTGTCTCCACCCTTTGCTATCTAGCTAACCTTCCACAAAACAAATGCTTATCGGTGCGTAATATGGAAAATGTTCTTGGAATGAGAAATATTTGGATTTTGAGGTAGAAACATGAAATATTTTAGTCCTGAAAGAGGTCTTGTGCTTTGCCCAAGGTCAGATCAAAAGGTTTATTTTAATGATTCCCTGCTGCTCTGTTTGGCCACTGGGAGCAAAGAAAGAAAGCTTGTTAAGACTTCAAACTTACATAGAGGGCTTCTGCATGATCGCCACTAACGCACATTCACACCGACCGTTAGGCTACATTCAGACGTGCACCTAATCCGCCACTCTTCTGAAACATGATCAACATTTGGGGTGATTGATAGTCAATGAGGAGGACGTGTGACATCTCCTCACCGCTTGTTTTAACCCCATTTTTGCTAAACAAACGTGCCGTAAACACATACACTGCTCACCATTGCACACCAGGATGCTTCTGGCACTTCCTCATTCGCTTGAATGGGTCGCGTTTCATGGGCTTGCTGCCTACCAATCATGAAATCTCAGATAGCTCTTGCCACACCCTTAAAGCAAGGCATCATGATGATGGCATGTGAACACCCCCATCTGATGCCATTGAAGCTTAAGGGGGGTGGTTGGGGGGGGCACTAAAAATAAGGCTCAACTGCGCATTTTTACCACCACCCAACGGCACATCCAACCTTAGCCTTAATTTTCCTTTGCTGATATAGAAGAATCCCTAGGAATCTTTAGATAGAGTCCTATAGGAAGAATTCTCATTTTCATTTAAGCCCTGATGAAGGGAGCGTGTAACCCCTAAAATACATATGGATAACTTTTATCCTCCTATTGCAAAAAATAATCACAGACTCAGGCTGTCTGCCAGTCCTTCTGTTGATCTCAATTGCCCATGCTGTAACATACTTGTGGGCGGAGCTTATGTGTGGCTAAGTCAACCTCGGTCCTCTTATATGTCTTGGATACACCAACAGTGAGATCTCCTGGCCAAAATTACCGAATCTGTATCTGTCCACCTGGGATTTTGAGATGTTTTTGCCCAAAGTATTCCAGTTCCTCCGGCTACATCCTCCATATGTTAAGGTTGGGTTGGTGAGAACCCCTTACAATGGGCATAGCAGGTGTGTAGTCACAGGAACTCAGCAGAGAGGTAGTGGGAGTTACTCATAATGGGCACAGGAGGTGTGCAGACATGGGAACTCAGTTCAGGCATGGTGGGGACCTCTCAATGGGCACAGAGTGCCAAGGAGTCTTTAGATAGAGTCCTATAGGAAGCATTCTCATTTTTATTTAAACCCTGATGAAGGGAGAGTGTAACCCCCGAAATCTGTTGGATATCTTTTATCCTCCTTTTGCAAAAAATGCAATTAGCAAAAAATAATCACAGACTCTTAGGGTGGCTGTCTGGCGCTTCTTCTGTTGATCTCAATTGCCCATGCTGTAACGTACTTGTGGGTGGAACTTATGTGTGGCTAGGTCAACCCCTGGTCCTCTTATATGTCTTGGATACTCCAACAGTAAGATCTCCTGGCCAAAATTCCTAAATCTGTACGTGTTCACCTGGGTTTGTGAGGTGTTTTTGCCCAAACTGTACCAGTTCCTCCTACTACGGCCTCCATATGTTAAGGTTGGGTTGGTAAGAACCCTTTACAAAGGGCACAGCAGGTGTGTAGTTCCAGGAACTCAGCAGAGAGCTAGTGGGAGCTACTCATAATGGGGACAGGAGGTGTGCAGACCTGGGACCTCAGTTCGGGCTCGGTGAAGACCTCTCAATGGGCACAACAGGTGCCCAGGAATCTTTAGATAGAGTCCTATAGTAAGCATTCTCATTAAGCCCTGATGAAGGGAGAGTGTAATCCCCGAAATGAGTTGGATATCTTTTATCCTGCTTTTGCAAAAAATTCAATCAGCAAAAAAAAATCACACACTCTTAGGGCGGCTGTCTGGCGCTCCTTCTGTTGATTGAAATGACCCATGCTGTAACATACCTGTGGGCGGAGCTTATGTATGGCTATGGTGCAGCGGGATCAGGCAACACAGGTTATTCCTTAAATTTTCTTTTACCTAATAACCCAATTGGCTGAACAGAATTACAAATCATTTGGAAGGTAAATCCGATCTCATATAGGCATTTCATATGAGGTTTAGGCGTTCACCCGGAGATCCACTTTGAAAATGATGAGTGACAACCCTGTAGAGTTGCTGCTTCCACCCCTGCAATAATTCCCCTAATCTTCTGTTTTCATAAATATAGAGCTATAGCAGCTATGCTCAATTGCCCCTCCCCCCTCCTCCAGCCCTCTGCTGGCCCACAACGAGCCGGCAAGCCCTCCGCTAAGTCTCAGCGAGAATAATAATAAACTGTGTGCTATAATATTAACAAAAGGGGGCCGAGGCAACCTGTCGCTGCAAACAAACAAAACAAAAGCCATGTATTATTTCCGATAGTCTGTTCGTTTCATTTCATCACATCTCGGGGATGTTGGAAAGAAATGTAGCACAATGCAAATCAATGGCAGCTTTTCATACCCAGCAGCGAGCCCTTTTCATACCGGAGCACCACCCAATCTCAGCACAACTCGTATTGTACCAGGAAAAGTCACTTGAGGCTCAAAGATTGATTGCTTTATTTCTGGCCGTAGAAAAAAAAAAAAAAAATGAACTGTTTGTATTAAATTCTGTATTTCTGCTACCCCTGGCAAGTTATGGGGGCAAATTTTTTTCCCTTTGAAATTAAAGATACAGTCTGGTCAGACATGGATATTTTGCATTTACTGTGATCTCGGGAGACAAAGTCTTCTTTCTGAGGAACAGAATTTGTCAGGACGACAACCGGAACAGGGGTACGCATGCACCAATACGCATGTCCTTAGTCTGCTTGTCTTCAGCAAACTGTTTGTGGGCTTTCTTGTACATCATCTTTAGAAGGGGCTTCCTTCTGGGATGACAGCCATGCAGACCAATTTGATGCAGTGTGCGGCGTATGGTCTGAGCACTGACAGGCTGACCCCCCACCCCTTCAACCTCTGCAGCAATGCTGGCAGCACTCATACATTTATTTCCCAAAGACAACCTCTGGATATGACGCTGAGCACGTGCACTCAACTTCTTTGGTGGACCATGGCGAGGCCTGTTCTGAGTGGAACCTGTCCTGTTAAACCGCTGTATGGTCTTGGCCACCTCATGTAGTGCTGCAGCTCAGCTTCAGGGTCTTGGCAATCTTCTTATAGCCTAGGCCATCTTTATGTAGAGCAAAAATTCTTTTTTTCAGATCCTCAGAGAGTTCTTTGCCATAAGGTGCCATGTTGAACCTCCAGTGACCAGTATGAGAGAGTGAGAGCGATAACACCAAATTTAACACACCTGCTCCCCATTCACACCTGAGACCTTGTAACACTAACGAGTCACATGACACCGGGGAGGGAAAATGGCTAATTGGGCCCAATTTGGACATTCACATAAACCTAAACCCTATTGAGCATCTGTGGGTCATTCTCAAATGGTAGGTGGAGGAGCGCAAGGTCTCTAACATCCACCAGCTCATGTCATCATGGAGGAGTAGAAGAGGACTCCAGTGACAACCTGTGAAGCTCTGGTGAACTCCATGCCCAAGAGGGTTAAGGCAGTGCTGGAAAATAATGGTGGCCACACAAAATATTGATACTTTGAGCCCAATTTGGACATTTTCACTTAGGGGTGTACTCACTTTTGTTAGCAGCAGTTTAGACATTAATGGCTGTGTGTTGAGTTATTTTGAGGGGACAGCAAATTTACACTGTTATACAAGCTGTACACTCACTACTTTACATTGTAGCAAAGTGTCATTTCTTCAGTGTTGTCACATGAAAAGATAGAAGAAATATTTTTAAAAATGTGAGGGGTGTACTTACTTTTGTGAGATACTGTATGTATATATATAGTTTAGTATCACTTTAGCTTTATATTCTACCCTCATAGACTTGCTGTGGTGACAACTAATAGAGCATTTCTCTCACTTTGGACTGATAACCTCACTTTCTGTGTGTCTTCTGGATTATAAGTTAAATGAAATCTCCTTAATGGGACAGAGATGACAAATGCTGAGATCTGAGCTATTTCTTACTCAATAAAAAAATAGGAAAATGGCTTTAGACAAACTTTAAAGCTGAATTTTAATCCTCCTTCCTCCTTTATCAACATGCTAAATATTTTTTTTTTAAAACTTTCCGCTTTCATGACATCCCTTATTGTAGAACCAGTGATAATATCACTGGCCTCTGTGCTTCTCTACTCGGTGCAGGCAGATCATGGCTGGTGGGAGGGGCCAGCAGGGGGCTGTACATAGCTTCCTGTAAACATCAGAGCACCCCGCCTCAGTACTCACAAGGATCCTGAGCCCTAATGCAAGCAGTGGACTGGCTTTTGGAGGAGTTACTGTATGCAAATATCAAAGTGCCTTTATGGGTAAATAATAAATAAAAGGGATGGCCAGGGACAGAAAGAAGAGGGAAAGAAAAGGAAAAAGGGGAGAGGAAGGGAAAAGGCAAAGAGAAAGGAAAGGAAAGGAAAGGAAAGGAAAGGAAGGAAGGGAAAGGAAAGGAAAGGAAAGGAAAGGAAAGGAAAGGAAGGGGAGAGAAAGGAAAGGGGAATTAAAGGAAGGGAAAAGGAAAGGAAAGAAAAGGAAAAAAGAAAGGGGGAGAGGAAGGGAAAAGGAAAAGAGAAAGGAAAGGAAAGGAAAGGAAAGGAAAGGAAAGGAAAGGAAAGGAAAGGAAAGGAAAAGAAAAGAAGGGAAGAGAAAGGAAAGGGGAATTAAAGGAAGGGAAAGGGGAATTAAAGGAAGGGAAAAGGAAAGTAAAGAAAAGGAAAGGAAAGGAAATGAAAGGAAAGGAAAGGAAAGGAAGGGAAGGGAAAAGAAAGGAAAGGGGAATTAAAGGAAGGGAAAAGGAAAGGAAAGAAAAGGAAAGGAAAGGAAATAAAAGGAAAGGAAAGGAAAGGAAAGGAAAGGAAAGGAGAGGAAGGGAAAGGAAAGGAAAGGAAAGGAAAGGAAAGGAAAGGAAGGAAAGGAAAGGAAAGGAAAGGAAAGGAAAGAAAGGGACGAGTAAAGGAAAGGAAAGGAAAGAAAGGAAGGGAAAGGAAAGGAAAGGAAGAGAAAGGAAAGGGAAGGGAAAGGAAGGGAAAGGAAAGGAAGGGAAAGAAAAGGAAAGACAGGAAAGGAAAGGAAAGGAAAGGAAAGGAAAGGAAAGGAAAGGAAAGGAAAGGAAAGGAAAGGAAAAGAAAGGAAAGGAAAGAAAAGGGAGATAAAGGAAAGGAAAGGAAAGGTAAGGAAGGAAAGGAAAAGGAAGGAAAGAAGAGGAAGACAAAGGAAAGGAAAGGAAGAGAAAGGGAAGGGAAGGGAAAAGAAAGAAAAGAAAGGAAGACAAAGGAAAGGAAAAGAAAGAAGGAAATGAAAGAAAGGAAAGACGGAGGAAAGGAAATGAAGAGAAAGGAAAGGGAAGGGAAGGGAAGGGAAGGGAAGGAAAAGGAAGATAAAGGAAAGGAAGGAAAGGAAAAAGAGGAAAGAAAGTAAGACAAAGGAAAGCAAAAGAAGAGGAAGGGAAAGGAAGGGAAGGAAAGGGAAAAGAAAGGAAAGGAAAGGAAAGGAAAGGAAAGGAAAGGAAAGGAAAGGAAAGGAAAGGAAAGGAAAGGAAAGGAAAGGAAAGGGGAGGAGAGGAGAGGAAAGGAAATGAAAATAAAGGAAAGGAAGGAAAGGAAAGGAAAGGAAAGGAAAGGAAGGAAACAAAAGGAAGACAAAAGAAAAGAAAGGAAGAGAAAGGGAAGGGAAAGGAAAGGAAAGGAAAGGAAGGAAAGAAAAGGAAGGAAAGAAGAGGAAGACAAAGGAAAGGAAAGGAAGAGAAAGGGAATGGAAAGGAAAGGAAAGAAAAGAAAAGAAAAGGAAGACAAAGAAAAGGAAAGAAAAGCAAGGAAAGGGAAGGGAAAGGAAGGGAAAGGAAAGGAAGGGAAAGGAAAGGAAGGGAAAGGGAAAGGGAAAGGGAAAGGAAGACAAAGAAAAGGAAAGAAAAGCAAGGAAAGGGAAGGGAAAGGAAGGGAAAGGAAAGGAAGGGAAAGGGAAAGGAAAGGAAAGGAAAGGAAAGGAAGGGAAGGAAAGGGAAAGAGAAAGGGAAGGAAAGGAAAGGAAAGGAAAGGAAAGGAAAGGAAAGGAAAGGAAAGGAAAGGAAGAGAAAGGAAAGGAAAGGAAGGGAAGGGAAAGGAAAGAAAGGAAAGGAAAGGAAAGGAAAGGAAGGAAAGGAAGATATAAGGAAAGGAAAGGAAAGGAAGGAAGGAAAAGAAAAGGAAGGAAAGAAGAGGAAGACAAAGGAATGGAAGAGAAAGGGGAAGGGAAAGGAAAGGAAAGAAAAGAAAAGGAAGACAAAGGAAAGGAAAGGAAAGCAAGGAAATGAAAGAAGGGAAGACAGAGGAAAGGAAATGCAAAGAAAGGTTAGGGAAGGGAAAGGAAAAGAAAGGGAAGGGAAGGGAAGGGAAGGGAAGGGAAGGAAAAGGAAGATAAAGGAAAGGAAGGAAAGGAAAAAGAAGTAAAGAAAAGGAAGACAAAGGAAAGCAAAGGAAGAGGAAGGGAAAGAAAAGGAAAGGAAAGGAAAGGAAAGGAAAGGAAAGGAAAGGAAAGGAAAGGAAAGGAAAGGAAAGGAAAGGAAAGGAAAGGAAAAGGAAGGAAAAAGAGGAAGACAAAGGAAAGGAAAGGAAGAGAAAGGGAAAAGTAAGGAAAGGAAAGGAAAGGAAAAGGAAGGAAACAAAGGAAGACAAAAGAAAAGAAGGAAAGGAAAGGAAAGGAAAGGAAAGGAAGGAAAGGAAAAGGAAAAGGAAGGAAAGAAGAGGAAGACAAAGGAAAGGAAAGGAAGAGAAAGGGAATGGAAAGGAAAGGAAAGAAAAGAAAAGAAATGAAAAGAAAGAAGGAAGACAAAGGAAAGGAAGAAAGAAAGGAAAGGGAAGGGAAGGAGGGAAAGGAAAGGGAAGGGAAAGGAAGGGAAAGGGAAGGGAAAGGGAAAGGAAGTGGGAAAGGGAAAGGGAAGGAAGGACAGGAAGGAAAGGAAAGGAAAGGAAAGGAAAGGAAAGGAAAGGAATTGAAAGGAAAGGAAGGGAAAGGAAAGGAAAGGAAAGGAAAGGAAAGGAAAGGAAGACAAGGAAAGAAAGAAAAGAAAAGGAAGATAAAGGAAAAGAAAGGAAGAGAAAGGGAAGGGAAAGGAAAAAAAGAAAGAAAGATAAAGGAAAGGAAGGAAAGGAAAAGAAAAGGAAGGAAACAAAAGGAAGACAAAAGAAAAGAAAGGATGTGAAGGGAAGGGAATGGATGGTTTGTTTGGTTTGGTTTGGTTGTTTGGTTGTATTGTTTGGTTTGGGTATGTTTGGTTGGTTTGGTTGGAATGGAAAGAGAAAGGAAAGGAAAGACAAAGGAAAGGAAAGGAAAGGAAAGGAAGGGAAGGAAAGGAAAGGATAAGAAGGAAAGGAAAGGAAGAGGGAAGGAAAGGGAAAGAGAAAGGGAAGGAAAGGTAAGGAAGAGAAGGAAAGGACAGGAGAGAAAGGAAAGGGAAGGGAAAGGAAGGGAAAGGAAAGGAAAGGAAAGGAAAGGAAGGAAAGAAGAGGAAGACAAAGGAAGGAAAGGAAGAGAAAGGGAAGGGAAAGGAAGGAAAGAAAAGAAAAGGAAGACAAAGGAAAGGAAACGAAAGCAAGGAAATGAAAGAAAGGGAAGACAGAGGAAAGGAAATGCAAAGAAGGAAAGGGAAGGGAAAGGAAAGGAAAGGAAAGGAAAGGAAAGGGAAGGAGAGGGAGGGAAGGGGAAGGGAAGGAAAAGGAAGATAAAGGAAAGGAAGGAAAGGAAAAAGAAGTAAAGAAAAGGAAGACAAAGGAAAGCAAAGGAAGAGGAAGAGAAAGGAAGGAAAGGAAAGGAAAGGAAATGAAAGGAAAGGAAAGGAAAGAAGAGGAAGACAAAGGAAAGGAAAGGAAGAGAAAGGGAAGGGAAAGGAAAGGAAAGAAAAGAAAAGGAAGACAAAGGAAAGGATAATAAATAAAAGGGATGGCCAGGGACAGAAAGAAGAGGGAAAGAAAAGGAAAAAAGAAAGGGGGAGAGGAAGGGAAAAGGAAAAGAGAAAGGGAAGGAAAGGAAAGGAAAGGAAAGGAAAGGAAGGAAGGGAAAGGAAAGGAAAGGAAAGGAAGGGGAGAGAAAGGAAAGGGGAATTAAAGGAAGGGAAAGGAAAGGAAAGGAAAGAAAGGAAAAAAGAAAGGGGGAGAGGAAGGGAAAAGGAAAAGAGAAAGGGAAGGAAAGGAAAGGAAAGGGAAGGGAAGGGAAGGGAAGGAAAGGAAAGGAAAGGAAAGGAAAGGAAAGGAAAGGAAAGGAAAGGAAAGGAAAGGAAAGGAAAGGAAAGGAAAGGAAAAGGGAAAGGAAGAAAGGAAAGGGGAATTAAAGGAAGGGAAAAGGAAAGGAAAGAAAAGAAAGGAAAGAAAGGGAGAGTAAAGGAAAGGAAGGAAAGAAGGAAGGGAAAGGAAAGGAAAGGAAAGGAAGAGAAGAAAAGGGAAGGGAAAGGAAGGGAAAGGAAAGGAAAGGAAAGGAAAGGAAAGGAAAGAAGGGAAGGGAAGGGAAGGGAAGGGAAGGGAAGGAAAAGGAAGATAAAGGAAAGGAAGGAAAAGAAAGAAAGTAAAGTAAAGGAAGAAAAGGAAAGCAAAGGAAGAGGAAGGAATGGGTTTGTTTTGGTTTGGTTAGGTTGTTTGGGTTTTTGGGTTTTGTTGGTTTGGTTTGGTTTGGTTTGGTTTGGTTTGTTTGTTTGGTTGTTGGAGTGGTGTGGAAAGGAAGGAATGGAATGGAATGGTAAGGATGGAAGGAAAGGATTGGAAAGGAAGGAAAGGAATGAATGGTATGGAAAGGAAGGTTAATTTGGAAGAAAAGAAGAAAGGAAAGGAAAGGTAAGGAAAGGAAAGGAAAGGAAAGGAAAGGAAAGGAAAGGAAAAGGAAGGAAAGAAGAGGAAGACAAAGGAAGGAAAGGAAGAGAAAGGGAATGGAAAGGAAAGGAAAGAAAAGAAAAGAAATGAAATGAAAAGAAAAGGAAGACAAAGGAAAGGAAAGAAAGAAAGGAAAGGGAAGGGAAAGGAAGGGAAGGAAAGGAAAGGAAAGGAAGGGAAATGAGGGAAGGAAGGGGAAAGGAAAAGGAAGGAAAGGGAAAAGAAAATGACAGGACAGGAAAGGAAAGGAAAGGAAAGGAAAGGAAAGGAAAGGAAAGGAAAGGAAAGGAAAAGAAAGGAAAGGAAAGGAAAGGAAAGGAAAGGAAAGGAAAGGAAAGGAAAGGAAGGGAAAGGAAGAAAAAGGAAAAGAAAGAAAAGAAAAGGAAGATAAAGGAAAAGAAAGGAAGAGAAAGGGAAGGGAAAGGAAAAAAAAAGAAAAGAAAGACAAAGGAAAGGAAAGAAAAGAAAGAGAAAGAAAGGGAAAGGAAAGGAAAGGAAAGCACAAGATGTCTTCCAGCCAGGAAAGGAGGCGGGTTCTGCTTCAGCTTCTAATGCACATTGTGAGAAGCTCAAAGTGTGCACTGAAAGGTACAACTGTGCAAGACTGAAGGTCAGATTTAATTTATTGCATTATAAATATAAGACATTGAGCCAATAACACGAGCAAAGGGATCAAGATTGGAAGAAATCTCATATGTTGCCATGATAGCATTATTCAAAATTTTTTTTATTTCATTTCTATAAAAGTATAACCATCTTCAGATTGTAACGCTAAGGTCATTTTTAATAACAAATAATTGTGCAGCCATTAAATATGATATACCGCTATTTAATAAATCTGTTTTTAAGGTGACCGAGCCTTGAAAGGAGCTCCTTTGTGACAGCGTTATCACAGAACACAATATCTCCTTCTCCCCCCCCAATAACATCTGACGGGGTGTCCAAGTAATCACCTTATACCATTGTCAAGCGTTGTTGATGTAAATTACATCTCTGAACAGCCATGTAACAAGACGATAATGCAATCAGCTGCGATGTAACTTGACAATATCCAAGGTCGCTCAAAAAAAAAAAAAAAAAAGTCCTGTGACAAAGAAATGTGACAGCCGTTGTGAGACAATGAGGGATAATGAAGGGCCGTGATATCTGCAAATTTACAGACGCACCACTTGTACCAATTAAAAACCTCTCACGCGTTAAACTGTCCACGGCTACGACGCGCAATGTCACACCGCTGATTTTTTTTTTTTTGCTACTTATTATATATTTTTTTCTTTTATTGTATCAAGCATGTCACTTAACTATTTGAGTACCATCCTGTAACACCCCTTCATCACCAAGTCATTTTTTAAAATGTTTTCAGCACTGTGATACCTAGACCGACAATTACTCCATCTTGCATAGCTGTACACAAATAAGTTTTATATCAGATTTTGTTGGTATTTAATAATCGCTGTTTTTTTTGTTTTTGTTTTTTTAACTTTAAAAAGGAAAAAACACCAACAATTTTGAAATGTTGACGTTGAAACATTGAACATGTACTCAGGGGGTTAAACACTGTACAGAGTATACCCAGAGGAAGGAGAAAGTGAAGGGGTTACACTGGTCCTATAAAGTGGCATCATGGAGAAGAAGGGGTTAATGTTCAGATGGGTGGGATAAGGGAGGTGAAGGGTTAGTATCCAGGTCATCAGCGATAGCATTGAAGATAATATGTGTAGAAGTGGCATGAAAGGGTTAACAAGAAAAAAAAAAGATTCATGTGTCACTGAAACGGCTTATTTCTTCTTCTTCTTTTGATGTTTCAAGCACATCACTTAAAATGCATTTCCACTTTTGCAGCCAGATTGGGATAACACCTACTATATCTTTATTACATGTTCCAAATAACATAGTATGGAAGAGCCCTGGGGTCATCTTAAAACATTTTTTAACAGAATTCTGAATTTGAAAGTCAGAATTCTGAGAATTAAAGGTCAGAGTTTTGAGATTAAAAGTCAGAATCCTGAGTTTGGAAGTCAGAATTCTGAGATTGAAAGTCAGAATTTCTGAGATTAAGGTAAGAATTTCTGAGATTCACAGTCAGAATTCTGAGTTTCAAAGTGAGATTAAAAGTCAGAATTCTGAGATTAAAATTCTGAATTTTGGGTTTCAAAGACAGAATTTCTGAGGTTAAAAGTCAGAATTCTGAGATTAAAATTCTGAATTTTGGGTTTCAAAGACCAGAATTTCTGAGGTTAAAAGTCAGAATTCTTACTTTGAAAGGCAGAATTCTGACTTTTAATCTCAGAATTATGACTTTCAGGCTGGGTTCATATATGAGCACACCAACGGCTCACAGCAGGTGTCCGGTGCATCCCCGTTCACCTTTTCAGGTCCGATTTCAGGCTGAATTTTTTTTGCTGAATTCGGACCTGAAACGGACCAAAAGACGCACAGGACTCCTGTGCAAATCGCACTGGAGTCGCTGCGGAGATATGTGAAGGCTCCATAGAGAGACCCCAGCCTTAAACTCTTCCATTTAATCTCAGAAATTCTGACTTTCAAACTCAGAATTCTGACATTTAATCTCAGAATTCAGATTTTCCAACTCAGAACTGTTCTAAGTGGTTTTCTAGCTAAAAATGTTTTAGACATGTAGCAGAGGAATGTCAGAATTGGCTGGAAGTGGATTGGAAGTGGTTAAGGTGCTTCTTGGATTTCATGCTCCTCTGTGTGGCTAGGCTGTGAAAAAGTCTCACATGTTTGGTATCCCCTTACTCGGGAGGAGTAGCAGAAAGTGTTTTGGGATGTAATTCTAAGTATGCACATGTTATGTGTAAGAAATATCTTATTCAATTTACAACTTTTGTGTTTTCTGCATATTCCAAAATCTTGTGGCAAAAATGAAGTCTTCAAAAGACTTCCCAGTCCCCACGCCTCTTAAAAATACCTTGGAGTGTTTACTCTCCACAATGGGGTTATTTTGTGGGCATTTCTACTGTCCTGGTGCTCCAGGGCCTCCAAAAATGTGATAGGGAGTAAGGAAATGAGATGTGTCAGTTATGCTCCTAGAAAGCCTGAAGGTGCTACTTGAGTTTTGGGTCTCTCTATGTGGCTAGGCTGTGAATAATTCTCGCACATGTGGTATCATCATACTCAGGAGAAGTAGCAGAAAGTGTTTTGGGGTATATTTCTAAGTATGCCAGTGCTGTTTGGTAGAAATATGGAGTGTTATATGAGCAAAATCCCCTGTAATAGCACAGGCAATGACATGTACTCTTTACTGAGACATCTGAGGTCTGTTGGATCTCAATCATTTAGCTTTCCTAAAGTAAAACGCACACGTTCTCTTTACCATTCTACTATGTTACATAAGATCATTTTTTTTTTATCAGCAGACTACTTTTTTTTACTTTTTATTACCCAAAAAAACAAAGAAATTATATATATGTATATATATATATATATATATATATATATATATATATATACAGTATCTCACAAAAGTAAGTACACCCCTCACATTTTTGTAATTATTTTATTCTATCTTTTCATGTGACAAGACTGAAGAAATTACACTTTGCTACAATGTGTGTTCAGCTTGTATAACAGTGTAAATTTGCTGTCCCCTCAAAATAACTCAACACACAGCCATTAATGTCTAAACTGCTGGCAACAAAAGTGAGTACACCCCTGAGTGAAAATGTCCAAATTTCGATTTCCAGCATTGCCTTAAAGCGGAGTTTTTACTGCAGCTGCTGACTTTTAGTATAAACAGTAAACGCTTACCTGCCCAGGGCGCCCGCGATGTCCTCACCCGAAGCCGACCTGTCCCTCGGCTCCCGGGTGGAGGCGCCGGCATCTTCGGTAAGGGAATACGCTTTAACCCTCTTGGGCATGGAGTTCACCAGAGCTTCACAGGTTGCCACTGGAGTCCTCTTCCACTCCTCGATGATGACATAACGGAGCTGGTGGATGTTAGAGACCTTGCGCTCCTCCACCTTATTTTTGAGGATGTCCCACAGATGCTCAATAGGGTTTAGGTCTAGAGACATGCTTGGCCAGTCCATCACCTTTACCCTAAGGGCCCTTTCACACTGGGGCGGTTTGCAGGTGCTATTTATTTATCTATCTATCTATCTATCTATCTATCTATCTATCTATCTATCTATCTATCTATCTATCTATCTATCTATCTAGTATCTCACAAAAGGTGGAGGAGCACAAGGTCTCTAACATCCACCAGCTCTGTGATGCCGTCATGGAGGAGTGGAAGAGGACTCCAGTGGCAACCTGTGAAGCTCTGGTGAACTCCATGCCCAAGAGGGTTAAGGCAGTGCTGGAAAATAATGGTGGCCACACAAAATATTGACACTTTGGGCCCAATTTGGACATTTTCACTTAGGGGTGTACCCACTTTTGTTGCCAGAAGTTTAGACATTAATGGCTTTGTGTTGAGTTATTTTAACCACTTGCCGACCGCCTAACGTATATATACGTCGGCAGAATGGCACGGGCAGGCAGAATCACGTACCTGTACGTGATCTGCCTCCCGCGGGCGGGGGGTCCGATCGGACCCCCCCCCCGGTGCCATCGGCGGTCGGCATCTGACTGGGAGCGTCGGGAGGCGAGGGGGAGACCATCCGATCGTGGCCCCCCCCCTCGCGATCGCTCCCAGCCAATGGGAATCCTCCTCTGCCTGTGTGTAGTTTCACACAGGCAGAGGATGTGATGTCATCTCTCCTCGGTCTGGCAGTTTCCGTCCAGCGCCGAGGAGAGAAGACATGTAAGTGCACACAACACAAACACACACAGTAGAACATGCCAGGCATACTTTACACCCCCGATCCCCCCCCGATCGCCCCCCGATCCACCCCCAATCACCCCCCCCCCCCGTCACAAACTGACATTAGCAGTATTTTTTTTTTTTTTCTGATTACTGCATAGTGTCAGTTTGTGACAGTTACAGTGTTAGGGCAGTGAATATTACCCCCCTGTAGGTCTAGGATACCCCCCTAACCCCCCCTAATAAAGTTTTAACCCCTTGATCACCCCCTGTCACCAGTGTCACTAAGCGATCATTTTTCTGATCGCTGTATTAGTGTCGCTGGTGACGCTAGTTAGAGACGTAAATATTTAGGTTCGCCGTCAGCGTTTTATAGCGACAGGGACCCCCATATACTATCTAATAAAGGTTTTAACCCCTTGATTGCCCCCTAGTTAACCCTTTCACCACTGATCACCGTATAACTGTTATGGGTGACGCTGGTTAGTTCGTTTATTTTTTATAGTGTCAGGGCACCCGCCGTTTATTACCGAATAAAGGTTTAGCCCCCTGATCGCCTGGCGGTGATATGCGTCGCCCCAGGCAGCGTCAGATTAGCGCCAGTACCGCTAACACCCACGCACGCAGCATACGCCTCCCTTAGTGGTATAGTATCTGTACGGATCAATATCTGATCCGATCAGATCTATACTAGCGTCCCCAGCAGTTTAGGGTTCCCCGAAAACGCAGTGTTAGCGGGATCAGCCCAGATACCTGCTAGCACCTGCGTTTTGCCCCTCTGCCCGGCCCACCCAAGTGCAGTATCGATCGATCACTGTCACTTACAAAACACTAAACGCATAACTGCAGCGTTCGCATAGTCAGGCCTGATCCCTGCGATCGCTAACAGTTTTTTTGGTAGCGTTTTGGTGAACTGGCAAGCACCAGCCCCAGGCAGCGTCAGATTAGCGCCAGTACCGCTAACACCCACGCACGCACCGTACACCTCCCTTAGTGGTATAGTATCTGATCGGATCAATATCTGATCCGATCAGATCTATACTAGCGTCCCCAGCAGTTTAGGGTTCCCACAAACGCAGTGTTAGCGGGATCAGCCCAGATACCTGCTAGCACCTGCGTTTTGCCCCTCCGCCCGGCCCAGCCCACCCAAGTGCAGTATCGATCGATCACTGACACTTACAAAACACTAAACGCATAACTGCAGCGTTCGCAGAGTCAGGCCTGATTCCTGCGATCGCTAACAGTTTTTCTGGTAGCGTTTTGGTGAACTGGCAAGCACCAGCCCCAGGCAGCGTCAGGTTAGCGCCAGTACCGCTAACACCCACGCACGCACCGTACACCTCCCTTAGTGGTATAGTATCTGATCCGATCAGATCTATACTAGCGTCCCCAGCAGTTTAGGGTTCCCACAAACGCAGTGTTAGCTGGATCAGCCCAGATACCCGCTAGCACCTGCGTTTTGCCCCTCCGCCCGGCCCAGCCCAGCCCACCCAAGTGCAGTATCGATCGATCACTGACACTTACAAAACACTAAACGCATAACTGCAGCGTTCGCAGAGTCAGGCCTGATTCCTGCGATCGCTAACAGTTTTTCTGGTAGCGTTTTGGTGAACTGGCAAGCACCAGCCCCAGGCAGCGTCAGGTTAGCGCCAGTACCGCTAACACCCACGCACGCACCGTACACCTCCCTTAGTGGTATAGTATCTGATCCGATCAGATCTATACTAGCGTCCCCAGCAGTTTAGGGTTCCCACAAACGCAGTGTTAGCTGGATCAGCCCAGATACCCGCTAGCACCTGCGTTTTGCCCCTCCGCCCGGCCCAGCCCAGCCCACCCAAGTGCAGTATCGATCGATCACTGACACTTACAAAACACTAAACGCATAACTGCAGCGTTCGCAGAGTCAGGCCTGATCCTTGCGATCGCTAACAGTTTTTTTTGTAGCGTTTTGGTGAACTGGCAAGCACCAGCGGCCTAGTACACCCCGGTCGTAGTCAAACCAGCACTGCAGTAACACTTGGTGACGTGGCGAGTCCCATAAGTGCAGTTCAAGCTGGTGAGGTGGCAAGCACAAGTAGTGTCCCGCTGCCACCAAGAAGACAAACACAGGCCCATCGTGCCCATAGTGCCCTTCCTGCTGCATTCGCCAATCCTAATTGGGAACCCACCGCTTCTGCAGCGCCCGTACTTCCCCCATTCACATCCCCAACCAAATGCAGTCGGCTGCATGAGAGGCATTTTCTTTATGTCCTCCCGAGTACCCCTACCCAACGAACCCCCCCAAAAAAGATGTTGTGTCTGCAGCAAGCGCGGATATAGACGTGACACCCGCTATTATTGTCCCTCCTGTCCTGACAATCCTGGTCTTTGCATTGGTGAATATTTTGAACGCTACCATGCACTAGTTGAGTATTAGCGTAGGGTACAGCATTGCACAGACTAGGCACACTTTCACAGGGTCTCCCAAGATGCCATCGCATTTTGAGAGACCCGAACCTGGAACCGGTTACAGTTATAAAAGTTAGTTACAAAAAAAAGTGTAAAAAAAAAAAAAAAAAAACACATACAAAAATATAAAATAAAAAAAAAATAGTTGTCGTTTTATTGTTCTTTCTCTCTCTATTCTCTCTCTCTATTGTTCTGTTCTTTTTTACTGTATTCTATTCTGCAATGTTTTATTGTTATTATGTTTTATCATGTTTGCTTTTCAGGTATGCAATTTTTTATACCTTACCGTTTACTGTGCTTTATTGTTAACCATTTTTTTGTCTTCAGGTACGCCATTCACGACTGGTTATACCAGAATGATGCCTGCAGGTTTAGGTATCATCTTGGTATCATTCTTTTCAGCCAGCGGTCGGCTTTCATGTAAACGCAATCCTAGCGGCTAATTAGCCTCTAGACTGCTTTTACAAGCAGTGGGAGGGAATGCCCCTCCCCCCCCAACGTCTTCCGTGTTTTTCTCTGGCTCTCCTGTCTCAACAGGGAACCTGAGAATGCAGCCGGTGATTCAGCCAGCTGACCATAGAGCTGATCAGAGACCAGAGTGGCTCCAAACATCTCTATGGCCTAAGAAACCGGAAGCTACGAGCATTTTATGACTTAGATTTCGCCGGATGTAAACAGCGCCATTGGGAAATTGGGAAAGCATTTTATCACACCGATCTTGGTGTGGTCAGATGCTTTGAGGGCAGAGGAGAAATCTAGGGTCTAATAGACCCCAATTTTTGCAAAAAAGAGTACCTGTCACTACCTATTGCTATGATAGGGGATATTTACATTCCCTGAGATAACAATAAAAATGATTAAAAAAAAAAAAAAATGAAAGGAACAGTTTAAAAATAAGATAAAAAAATAATAATAATAAAGAAAAAAAAAAAAAAAAAAAAAAAAAAGCACCCCTGTCCCCCCTGCTCTCGCGCTAAGGCGAACGCAAGCGTCGGTCTGGCGTCAAATGTAAACAGCAATTGCACCATGCATGTGAGGTATCGCCGCGAAGGTCAGATCGAGGGCAGTAAGTTTAGCAGTAGACCTCCTCTGTAAATCTAAAGTGGTAACCTGTAAAGGCTTTTAAAGGCTTTTAAAAATGTATTTAGTTTGTCGCCACTGCACGTTTGTGCGCAATTTTAAAGCATGTCATGTTTGGTATCCATGTACTCGGCCTAAGATCATCTTTTTTATTTCATCAAACATTTGGGCAATATAGTGTGTTTTAGTGCATTAAAATGTAAAAAAGTGTGTTTTTTCCCCAAAAAATGCGTTTGAAAAATCGCTGCGCAAATACTGTGTGAAAAAAAAAAATGAAACACCCACCATTTTAATCTGTAGGGCATTTGCTTTAAAAAAAATATATAATGTTTGGGGGTTCAAAGTAATTTTCTTGCAAAAAAAAATTATTTTTTTATGTAAACAATAAGTGTCAGAAAGGGCTTTGTCTTCAAGTGGTTAGAAGTGTGGGTGATGTGTGACATAAGCTTCTAGATGTTGTGCATAAAATGCCAGGACAGTTCAAAACCCCCCCAAATGACCCCATTTTGGAAAGTAGACACCCCAAGCTATTTGCTGAGAGTCATGTTGAGTCCATGGAATAATTTATATTGTGACACAAGTTGCGGGAAAGAGACAATTTTTTATTTTTTTTATTTTTTTTTGCACAAAGTTGTCACTAAATGATATATTGCTCAAACATGCCATGGGAATATGTGAAATTACACCCCAAAATACATTCTGCTGCTTCTCCTGAGTATGGGGATACCACATGTGTGGGACTTTTTGGGAGCCTAGCCGCGTACGGGACCCCGAAAACCAAGCCCCGCCTTCAGGCTTTCTAAGGCCGTAAATTTTTGATTTCACTCTTCACTGCCTATCACAGTTTCGGAGGCCATGGAATGCCCAGGTGGCAAAAAAACCCCCCAAATGACCCCATTTTGGAAAGTAGACACCCCAAGCTATTTGATGAGAGGTATAGTGAGTATTTTGCAGACCTCACTTTTTGTCACAAAGTTTTGAAAATTGAAAAAAGAAAAAAAAACATTTTTTTCTCGTCTTTCTTTATTTTCAAAAACAAATGAGAGCTGCAAAATACTCACCATGCCTCTCAGCAAATAGCTTGGGGTGTCTACTTTCCAAAATGGGGTCATTTGGGGGGGGGTTTGTGCCACCTGGGCATTCCATGGCCTCCGAAACTGTGATAGGCAGTGAGGAGTAAAATCAAAAATGTACGCCCTTAGAAATCCTGAAGGCAGTGATTGGTTTTCGGGGTCCCGTACGCGGCTAGGCTCCCAAAAAGTCCCACACATGTGGTATCCCCATACTCAGGAGAAGCAGCTAAATGTATTTTGGGGTGCAATTCCACATATGCCCATGGCCTGTGTGAGCAATATATCATTTAGTGACAACTTTGTGCAAAAAAAAAAAAAAAAAAAAAAAATTTGTCACTTTCCCGCAACTTGTGTCAAAATATAAAACATTCCATGGACTCAACATGCCTCAAAGCAAATAGCTTGGGGTGTCTACTTTCCAAAATGGGGTCATTTGGGGGGGTTTTATGTCATCTGGGCATTTTATGGCCTTCAAAACTGTGATAGGTAGTGAGGAGTAAAATCAAAAATGTACGCCCTTAGAAATCCTGAAGGCAGTGATTGGTTTTCGGGGCCCCGTACGCGGCTAGGCTCCCAAAAAGTCTCACACATGTGGTATCCCCATACTCAGGAGAAGCAGCTAAATGTATTTTGGGGTGCAATTCCACATATGCCCATGGCCTGTGTGAGCAATATATCATTTAGTGACAACTTTTTGTAATTTTTTTTTTTTTTTTTTGTCATTGTTCAATCACTTGGGACAAAAAAAATGAATATTCAATGGGCTCAACATGCCTCTCAGCAAATTCCTTGGGGTGTCTACTTTCCAAAATGGGGTCATTTGTGGGGGTTTTGTACTGCCCTGCCATTTTAGCACCTCAAGAAACGACATAGGCAGTCATAAATTAAAGGCTGTGTAAATTCCAGAAAATGTACCCTAGTTTGTAGACGCTATAACTTTTGCGCAAACCAATAAATATACACTTATTGACATTTTTTTTACCAAAGACATGTGGCCGAATACATTTTGGCCTAAATGTATGACTAAAATTGAGTTTATTGGATTTTTTTTAGAACAAAAAGTAGAAAATATCATTTTTTTTCAAAATTTTCGGTCTTTTTCCGTGTATAGCGCAAAAAATAAAAACGGCAGAGGTGATCAAATACTATCAAAAGAAAGCTCTATTTGTGGGAAGAAAAGGACGCAAATTTCGTTTGGGTACAGCATTGCATGACCGCGCAATTAGCAGTTAAAGCGACGCAGTGCCGAATTGTAAAAAGTGCTCTGGTCAGGAAGGGGGTAAAACCTTCCGGGGCTGAAGTGGTTAAGGGGACAGCAAATTTACACTGTTATACAAGCTGTACACTCACTACTTTACATTGTAGCAAAGTGTCATTTCTTCAGTGTTGTCACATGAAAAGATAGAATAAAATATTTACAAAAATGTGAGGGGTGTACTCACTTTTGTGAGATACTGTATATATATATATATATATATATATATATATATATATATATATATATATATATATATATACACACATATATATATACATATATATATATATGCACATATATATATACACTATATACACTATATATATATATATATATATATATATATATATATATATATATATATATATATATTAACAATAATTATTTATATATATTTATAAGGCTAAAAATAGAAATAAACAGTTTGAAGCTCCAGGATTGGGGCAATGTTGTACATTAAAGCGCACACTAGTGGCCGTGGTATAATATAGAGAACTAAGACTTTGCTGCGAGAAAAAAAAATAAAATTCTCTGGGAGTCAAGGGTATTTTTTGGTGAAAAAGGCCCCAAGGACTCATATGATAAAATAGTTAATCTAATGCTGTGCTAGTAGTTCATAGGAATGTACCATTATCTTTAATCTTGAATCTCCTTGCTTTTAAATGTTACTCGCACTGAAACGCGGCGGCCAGTTCAATAAAATAAATTCCAGAAGGAAGAAGAAGGAGCTCTTTACCGGCTGACACTCAGCAAATGTGCCCGAGGTCAGCATTTAGGCGACAGCGAACGCTGCCGATTCGCTACGCCTTTCGTCTACAATCATCCGGCGAGCACATCTCTCGCCTTCAAAGCCTCCGCCGGTTTTATGTCATAATTGTAACACGTAACGTGGCGGGAGGGGAGCGTGTCACATCTGAAGGGAGTCGCGGGGAAAGTTAAAGCCTGCCTGGGAACTAATAACATTCCGGATAAATGCTTTTCTCGGGGATCAGGTCAGGATGTGAGATGTTTCCGAGAAGATTAGCGCGGTTTGAAAAATTGTCTGAAATCCTTCTGATCTGCCAAGATTCTCTCCTCGCCGCCTGCGAAGCTCCGCGGACCGCCTGGCGCCGGCAGACTGGAGTCCTCATCGCTGCGTCCTGAATGGTTATACGAGAAGCGGCAACAGCGCTATCGAGAAACCAACTGCGCAATTTAGATGGTGGGGTGTTGACTAGGGCAGAACTACCAACATGCACGCCATTCCAGGACTATTGCAAAGTCGGGGCTGGAGACCTCATTGCTGCAGTTTAGTAACACAGATCTTGTTCCTCCTCCCAGCCTGTGGCTGGACAGTGAAAGGTGAGCAGAGCTTTTCTCCCCATCACTCTGATCTCTCCTCCTATCAGCACGCTTCTTGCTCTGCAGTACAACTGATTGGATCCTTGCACTGCTTCTCCCTCCTCCAGTCTGAGCTTAGCTGTACAGGGACTGCAAAAGGCTGATCCCGAGTCAAAATCAGGAGGTACTTAACGTTGCTTGAACATTTAGTTCATTTTTTACAATGTGTTCAGTTTGTCCCGGACCAGCCCCCAACCAGTGACTGGACAGCGAAAGGAGAAGCAGCACCGGAGGTACTTACATTGCTTGAATGCAAAAATAAAGATACATTTACTTCATTTTTTTTTACAGTGAGTTCAGTTTGTTCCGGACCAGCCCCCAACCTGTGACTGGACAGTGAGAGAACTTGGGCCGTGATGAACCCATCTTCCTGTCACTCTGCGCTCTCCTCCTATTAGTGTGTTCCTTAAAGGGGTGCTTTAGTTTTTTAAAGCTCATCTTTCTGTCACTATGCTCTCTCCTCCTATCAGCATGCTCCTTGAACTGCAGTACAACTGATTGGATCCTTGTATTGCTTCTTCCTCTCCCAGTCGGGGCTCTGCTGTGCAGGGACTGCAAGAGGCTGATCCCGAGTCAAATTTTGGAGGTGCTTGCATTGCTTGAACATTTCGTTCATTTTTATACATTGAGTTCAGTTTGTCCCGGACCAGCCCCCAAGCAGAGACTGGACAGCGAAAGGAGAAGCAGTTCACTTCTCTCTCTCCTCCTATTAGTGTGCTACTTAAAAGGGAACTTTTTTAATTAAACCCTCCCATTTTTTAAATTAAATGGGCCCCAGATGGTTATGCCATCATTTTCTAGTATGCTCCACATATTAGAACATTATGACCGGAAACAAAGCCCTCCAGTTAATCTGTCACTAAGAAAACTTAATTTTTTTAAGGGCAGCGGGCATAAAGGGTACCTGCCACTGCCCATGCTATCACAAGGGATGTTGTTCACCCCTTGTGAGAGCAATAAAGTTGATAAAAAAAAAAAAATTAAAGAAACAGTGTAAAATTTTTATTCTCTAGGGCCTCTACTTTAAAAAAAAAAAAATACACACACACACATATATATATATATATATATATATATATATATATAAAATATTTGAGAGTTCATAGTAATATTTAGGAAATAAAATTGCAGATTTTTACATGTATGACAGAAATGTCAGAATTGGCTCAAGTTGTTAAAAATGGTCAGTGTTGATTGACAGAGTGAAGTTCCACTTTAACTCATGGTTTCATGTGCTGCTTCTTCCTCTCATGTCTTGTCTCTGCTGTACATGGATTGCAAAGGGCTGATACCTGCAGGACCGCTGTAGGAAATCACAAAGCCGAATACAGCCTACATGAGGCTTCCGGTTCATTCACATACGAAGCATAGTAAACACGCAATTTCTCTCTCCACCCCCAACTTACACAGGGCCCCACTCCCCTATACTACCCCCATCATTACACAGGACCCCCTCCCACATACTACCCCCATCATTACACAGGACCCCTCCCCCATACTACCCCCATCATTACACAGGACCCCCTCCCCATACTACCCCCATCATTACACAGGACCCCCTCCCCATACTACCCCCATCATTACACAGGATGCCTCTTCCATACTACCCCATCATTACACAGGACCCCTGTGACAGACTCACCCGGGACAGAGGCTATTGGAGCGGACTGAACGCAAGCCTCTTGCCCACCGATTATGGGCCCTAGCATTTGGGGGAATGGTGCTCTCTGTGAGCTGTATGCCTGGGGACCCTGGGGTTGGTGTTACTTTGGATTCAGCTCCATGTCCCCCCAAAACACAGAGACTCTGGGAACCCTTTATATGCCATATTAGAATGATAAGACCGAATTATACTGTTGGGACACATCCTGTGAGGAGATGCTGGTGTCATCAACTCCAACTACCTGTGTTTATGTTAATTGAATGAGCTGATCACATTAGCCACCAGCACTGGCTAGGAGACGAATGGTCTAGGCTGAGGAGGGGGGAGATTGTTGTTTGTATTGTTAATTGTAATTAGCTCCAGCTATTGTGTTTATACTACTGTGTGAAGCTCGGTGCCCACAAGCCTGTCATCTGGTCTGGGTAAATGTTTTAGTAAATTAGCTCATTTAGATTATTAAATTAGCTCTAAAGAGTTCCTTCTGATGTACTCCAAGACTGGTGTTGTCTAGTTCTTGGGGGTTCCTATAGCCAGATCCATTGGACTCGTGTTCCAGAACTTAGGAAGCGGTATACTGACGGAAGCACTCAAGCGGCGTGTGGGACGTTCCGTGACATTGGTGGCAAACAGCGGGAAAGCTTCCTGCAGTCTGGGACATCCAAACCTCCAACTGGATCCAAGATCAGCATAGCAGACTTCAGTCACCCCAGCGGAGATATGGACCTGGCATCAGAGTTCCCGGGGCTGCTGCGGATCATCCTTTCAACGTACACCAGGACTGTGTCTGAGGATGAATACCTGGAGCTCAGGCAGCAGATTCGGGTGGAGCTCTGGATTGGAGCCCTCCAGCTCGCTGGTATAAAACAGGGCAAGTGCTTTCCAACCCAAGAGCAACGGGCCAGTGACCACCGGGCATTGCGGATGGCATTCCTGGGAGAGTGGCAACAGGAGCAATGGGTGACTGAGTTGGACAGGCTGGTCCAGCAGGAGATAGAGCTGGACAATCATTATCGGGCTCTGCAATGGCACACAGAGGAGGGATATTTAGGGGAGACAACAGAATGCTCTCCGGAGGGATATGACTTTGGCGGCCCTGGATTGCTGTGGGAGAGCCTTACAGATCATTTTATGTTTGGCGATGAAGGGGAACCTGACCTTGAGGACCTGAGAGAATATAGAGAGGCTATGCTCGGTCTTGCAGGGGTCTCAGAGCTCAAACCTGATCTGGACCATTTGCTAAGGAAGGAACAGCATCTGGAAAGGGCATACAGGAAACTGCTAGAACAAGTTCAGCAGTATGCCAGAGAATCGGCAGTGGAAAATCCGGAGATTGCCGTCCCCAAACCTGAAGTGCTGACAACAGGGCAGAGCTCTGCTAACCTCTGTCCAGCACTGATAAGATCTTCTGGGTTCCATGGACAGGAGATGGTGAACCTCTATCCCCAGACATCAGTTGCAGAGACAGGGGATTTGATAGACTTTTCTGCTGAGGAAGAACAACCTGATGAGCCTCCAGCAGAAGAGCTGCTTTCAGGGCCAAAGTTCACTGTACTCTGCCCAGCACCAACAGTGGCTTCTGCCTTCTTGAGAGAAGAGGTAGTCGGCCTTTCTCCCACAACACTGACAGGGACATGTGATTTTCTGCCAGCAGCATCTATGGAGTTAAAACAAACTTCTCCAGCTGAAGATCTGGTAACTGAACAGAGGGTCCAAGACCTCTGTCCCACACTTTTACCAATTCCAGAGACTGGGGATTTAATAGACATTTCTGTAGAGGAGGAACCACCTAGCAAACCCCCAGCAGAAGTGCTGGCAACCGGACAGAGGGTCCAAGACCTCTGCCCCACACCTGTGGCAGTTTCGGAGGCTCAGGGTGAGAAGGTGGCAATCACTTACCAGCAGCAGATACAGGGGGAGAAGGGAGAGGAGGTGTGTGTTGTCCCTCCCCAACAGTTGGCCAGGGTGGAGGAAGCGGACTTTCCTCCCCAGCAAAGATCCGTGCACCTGGGAGACAGTACCACAGACATGTTGTCCCAGCAGCCAGATGAGGGAATGGAAAAGGAAGCAGCCGGCTCCCTTTTCCAATGGCAACTACACAGTTTGGGAGTGGAGAAAGCCAGCCTCCTGCCCCAACGGTTAGCTGGAGCGGAGGATGCGGAGTCCCCAGCAGAAGTCCTGGCAACAGAGCAGAGTGCTACCAATCTCTTCCCAGCACCGGCAACAACTATGGAGTTCCAGGGAGCCGGGGCAGTTGGCCCCTCTCTCCGACGACAAGCTGATGTAGTGGAGCTGCTACTCCCAGCTGAATCGCTGGCAACAGGGCAGAGCGCCGCTGGCCTCTGCCTAGCACCTAGTGTCTCTCTACAGCTTCAGGAAGCTGGGGTGATCGGCCCCTCTGCCCAGCAGCAGACCGAGCCAAGGAATGTTAAAAACAATCCAGCTGAAGCCCTGGCAGCCAGACAGAGAGTAAATGACCTCTGCCCCACACCTACTGAGGTCAACTATTCCTTGCAGCCAAGAAAGGAGATCATGCGGGAAGACTATGTGAGTTCACTCTGCCTGACTAACGCATGTCCAGACCAGGTGGAGGTCTGGGACCTTGTTAGTCAACCTTTGATGGGGGAGAAATGTGACAGACTCACCCGGGACAGAGGCTATTGGAGAGGACTGAACGCAAGCCTCTTGCCCACCGATTATGGGCCCTAGCATTTGGGGGAATGGTGCTCTCTGTGAGCTGTATGCCTGGGGACCCTGGGGTTGGTGTTACTTTGGATTCAGCTCCATGTCCCCCCAAAACACAGAGACTCTGGGAACCCTTTATATGCCATATTAGAATGATAAAACTGAATTATACTGTTGGGACACATCCTGTGAGGAGATGCTGGTGTCATCAACTCCAACTACCTGTGTTTATGTTAATTGAATGAGCTGATCACATTAGCCACCAGCACTGGCTAGGAGACGAATGGTCTAGGCTGAGGAGGGGGGAGATTGTTGTTTGTATTGTTAATTGTAATTAGCTCCAGCTATTGTGTTTATACTACTGTGTGAAGCTCGGTGCCCACAAGTCTGTCATCTGGTCTGGGTAAATGTTTTAGTAAATTAGCTCATGTTAATTAGGTTAGCTTTGAGTCAGCCTGCTGTATAAATGTGTGTGAGATTTCAAATAAAGAGTTTGTTCTGATGTACTCCAAGACTGGTGTTGTCTAGTTCTTGGGGGTTCCTATAGCCAGATCCATTGGACTCGTGTTCCAGAACTTAGGAAGCGGTATACTGACGGAAGCACTCAAGTGGAGTGTGGGACGTTCCGTGACAACCCCCTCCCCCATACTACTCCCAACATTACACAGGACCCCCACCCACATACTACACCCATCATTATACAGGACCCCCTCCCACATACTACCTCCATCATTACACAGGAGCCCTCCCACATACTACCCTCATCATTACACAGGACCCCTCCCCCATACTACCCCCATCATTACACAGGATCCCTCCTCCATACTACCCCCATCATTACACAGGACCCCTCCCCCATACTACCCCCATCAATACACAGGACCCCCCCCATACTACCACCATCATTACACAGGACCCCCTCCTCTATACTACCCCCATCATTACACAGGACTCCCTCCCACATACTACCCCCATCATTACACAGGACCCCCTCCTCCATACTACCCCCATCATTACACAGGACTCCCTCCTACATACTACCCCCATCATTACACAGGACCCCTTCCCACATACTACCCCCATCATTACACAGGACTCCCTCCCACATACTACCCCCATCATTACACAGGACTCCCTCCTACATACTACCCCCATCATTACAAAGGACCCCTTCCTCCATACTACCCCCATCATTACACAGGACTCCCTCCTACATACTACCCCCATCATTACACAGGACTCCCTCCTCCATACTACCCAATCATTACACAGGACCCCCTCCCCCATACTACCCCCATCATTACACATGACTCCCTCCCACATACTACCCCCAGCATTACACAGGACCCCTCCCCCATACTACCCCCATCATTACACAGGACCCCCTCCCCTCCTTCCACAGACCCATGCATTCCCCTCCCCCCCAGCAGCAGTCTCAGCTTGATAGTGTCCAGAGGATGTCAGACGAACACCAGGCAAACCCCGCCGAACCCTCCGGCGAAGAAATTCTTCAGCAGGTCAATAGTCTACGGCTTGTCTGACATGGTGAGGGAGAGGGATCAGTGTAACCATGTCCAGTACTGACAGGTGCGCTCCCCGGACAAGGTTTACCTTACTGAGTTGGCCTATCATTGCACAGGCTGCAGACATAACACCCAACCAATCACCAGCGCCCCCAACATTCAATTCTGCCCTTATCTCCTGAGTGATAGCTATATCCGCTTATCAACTACATGGGTAGCATGGGTTCAAGGGCCAGCTTAGCTTTTTGGGCTCCACAACAATGACTGGGCTCGGGGCAGCTGCCCCTTTTGCCCCATGTTAAAGACAGCCCTGGATGTAGTGCAGCAGGAGGAAGAAAGAAGAGTAGAAGCTGGCAGTGCTGCAGGGGGATCTACAAGAAAGTAACAAGTGTCAGCAATTAGTCAGTACTGCCATGCCCTTCTGTTTGGCAGGTGCCCGGCTTCCCCTTTTTAAACTGATGGGGCCCAGGTACAGGAGGACCGGTTGTACTGCCTGATCAGTAGCCCTGGATACCTGATACCTGCTATGATATATTCCTGAATACCAAGCTGCATCAAGTTGTGTCTTACAGTGCCTTGAAAAAGTATTCAATTTTCCACATTTTGTCATGTTACAACCAAAAACATAAATGTATTTTATTGGGATTTCATGTGATAGACCGAAACAAAGTGGCACATAATTGTGAAGTGGAAGGAAAATGATAAATGTTTTTTAAAAGTTTTTTTACAAATAAATATCTGAAAAGTGTGGCATGCCCCTTGTGGTATGTGTGGCATGTGGCATGTATTCAGCCCCCCTTACTCTGATACCCCTAACTAAAATCTAGTGGAACCAATTGCCTTCAGAAGTCACCTAATTAGTAAATAGAGTCCAACTGTGTGTAACATAATCCCAGTATAAATACAGCTGTTCTGTGAGGCCCTCGGAAGTTTGTTATAGAACATCAGTGAACAAACAGCATCATGAAGGCCAAGGAACACACCACACAGGTCAGGGATAAAGTTGTGGAGAAGTTTAAAGCAGGGTTAGGTTATAAAACAATATCCCAAACTTTGAACATTTCACGGAGCACTGTTCAATCCATCATCTGAACATGGAAAGAGTATGACACAACTGCAAACCTACCAAGACATGGCCGTCCACCTAAACTGACAGGACGGGCAAGGAGAGCATTCATCAGAGAAGCAGCCAAGAGGTCCATGGTAACTCTGGAGGAGCTGCAGAGATCCACAGCTCAGGTGGGAGAATCTGTCCACAGGACAACTATTAGTCGTGCTCTCCACAAATCTGGTCTTTATGGAAGAGTGGCAAGAAGAAAGACATTGTTGAAAGAAAGCCATAAGAAGTCCCATTTGCAGTTTGTGAGAAGCCATGTGGGGGACACAGCAAACATGTGGAAGAAGGTGCTCTGGTCAAATAAGACCAAAATTGAACTTTTTGTCCTGAAAGCAAAACGCTATGTGTGGCGGAAAACACTGCACATCACCCTGAACACACCATCCCCACTGTGAAACATGGTGGTGGCAGCATCATGTTGTGGGGATGATTCTCTTCAGCAGGGACAGGGAGGCTGGTCCCTGCTGGAAGAGTTGATGGGAAAATGGATGGAGCCAAATGCAGGGCAATCTTAGAAGAAAACCTGTTATGCCCCGTACACACGGTCGGACATTGATCGGACATTCCAACAACAAAATCCATGGATTTTTTCAGATGGATGTTGGCTCAAACTTGTCTTGCATACACACGGTCACACAAAGTTGTCGGAAAATCCGATCGTTCTGAACGCGGTGACGTAAAACACGTACAAAGGGGGCAGTAGCCAATAACTTTCGTCTCTTAATTTATTCTGAGCATGCGTGGCACTTTGTGCGTCGGATTTGTGTACACACAATCGGAATTTCCGACAACGGATTTTGTTGTCGGAAAATTTTATAGCAAGCTCTCAAACTTTGTGAAATTCCTATGGAAAATGTGCAATGGAGCCCCACACAAACGGTCGGAATTTCTGACAACAAGGTCCTATCACACATTTTCCATCGGAAAATCCTATCGTGTGTACAGGGCATATGCGTTTGCAAAAGATTGGAGACTGGGGCAGAGGTTCACCTTCCAGACCTAAATCCAATTGAGAATCCGAGGCAAGACTTAAAAATTGCTGTTCACAGACGCTCTCCATCCAATCTGACAGAACTTAAACTATTTTGCCACAAAGAATGGGCAAAAATGTCCCTCTCTAGATGTGCAAAGCTGGTAGAGACATCCCCAAAAAGACTTGCAGCTGTAATTGCAGTGAAAGGAGGTTCTACAAAGTATTGACTCCGGGGGGCGCCATACAAATGTACCCCACACTTTTCACAAATTTAATTGTAAAAAAATTTGAAAACCATTTATCATTTTCCTTCCACTTCACAATTATGTGCCACTTTGTGTTGGTCTGTCACATAAAATCCCAATAAAATACATTTACGTTTTTGGTTATAACATGACAAAATGTGGAAAATTTCAAGGGGTATGAATACTTTTTAAGGCACTGTATATACCTGCCTAGAGTTCAGCCTTATAATTCTGCAAAACTTCCTTAAGGACGATCACATTTGCAAACTCATATCAAACATTTTTCTTCATTGCAAAGGCTTTCAGCTCTGCATCACGCAATACTTTTTGCTTTGGGCTGATCCCATTGTGTGTTAATATCCGATGGCGGGCCAATTAACTCCAGCCATCACCGTTCAGCAACTTCATCTTAAAAAAATCACAAATATGCTTTTCCCGTCATAATGCCTCTGTCAATATTTAATGGGGGGGTTGTGTACATCTCATCAGCGGCGGGCACTTCGTCTTTGTTTGGAGAGTAAACTCGACATCGTTGATGGAGCCGTGAGAATAAATACATCAACCACACACCAGTGGAACTTAAAGTGGAGGATCTTCCATGGAAAGTGCTGATCTATTAAATATACGCCATGGTCGTTTTAATACTACGTAATTTGAAAAAGGAGGGCGTTCGAGGCAATTCGCTGACCTATTGAGCTTGGGAGCCTATGCCATGGATCCAGCAATTTCCTTTAATGCTTTATTTATTCCCCCGTAGCCTATCCGGGCTTATTGTCAACGTCGTCGCTTTCTGTTACTCTGCTGCTGAACCTATCTTAGACTCTTAGAATAAGCTGTGACCTAATTCGAGCATACACAACTCAGCCTGTCTGACACTTCGGAACATTTTTCACATAAAACGAGCAAATGTCTTAATCTCCGGTGAGAGATATTCTTGAAAAGCATGAACGCAAAGATTCAGCAACCTGCAGGGGGTGGTAAGGAGCTGGTGATTCCATGACAAAAAGGTAGTTGTGAGAAGGCTGGAACTGCATTGAGTTATGAAATGAAAAAGAAACTGATTGGAACTTTGTAACTAGAGGTTGCTCAGGCCCAATGCAATAAGGAGAAATCCAGGGCTTCCAATAGTAATGCGATGCAATGCGATGCAATGAATTACAGCTCATCCAAATCCACTGCGACGCATGGTAGGTAAAGAAAATGTATATAATGTATTAATATTAAATTAATTATCACATTAATTTCATTATTTAAAAAAATTAAATAATGTACCTAAAACACACTGAACATAGCCTTTGACACTGACCTTCGACCCTGACCTTGACCCTGACCTACACCAAACCCTGATCCAGCTATTTTATCATTTGCCTTGGGCAGAATTTTTCAGGGAGGGGTGGCACCACCCCAGGCAGAAAGGACACTATGGGGACTGCAGAGAACAGTAGCGTTGCTACGGGGGTGTGGGGGGTCTGCCAGAGGGGTGACACCAAGGGCAGTTGCAAGCTGACCATTTGGTGACAGGGGAGTGAAGTGGAAGCAGGAGGCAGCGGTGGCTGCAGCCTCTGATCCCGGAAGTAGCTCACTTGGCAGAGAAGTCCTGGGCTATGATCATGCTTCGGCAGCCTCGATACACACAGCTGGTAAAAAGGAGCTGGTGGGCTGCGGGAAGGTGAGAGTCTGGTGTAGTTTTTTGGGGGGATGGGAGAGTCTCCTGGTGTAATATGGGGGAGGATAGGGAAGCCCCCTATCTCTCACCCCTCTCCTTCTCCCTCTCACTCGCCCCCTGTCCCTCACCCCCCATTCTCTCCCCCTCTCTCTCACCCCCTCTCCCCCCTCCCTCACCCCCCTCTTTCTCTCTCTCACCCCTCCCTCTCTCCTCCTATTCTCTCTCTCACCCACCCTTTCTCTCTTACCCCCTCTCTCACCCCCCTTGCCCCCTCTCTCACCTCCTCTCTTTTACCCCCTTCTTTTTCACCACCCTCTTTCTCTCTCACCCCCCTCTTTCTCTCTTACCCTCTTTGCCCCCTCTCTCACCCCACTCTCTTTTACCCCCCTCTTTTTCACCCCCTTCTCTCTCTCACCCGCTATCTCTCTACTCCACAATCCAACAAGAGACCTTGCATAGCCTCCAGAGACCCCACATAGCCACCAGAGACACCACACAGCCACCAGAGACACCACACAGCCACCAGAGACCCCAGGCAGCCACCAGAGACCCTGCATAGCCACCAGAGATCCCAAATAGCCACTTGAGAAGGAAGGGGTGGCACAAATTTAGATGGGGGGGCACCCAATTTCAGTCTTGCCTAGGGCAGCACAAAACCAAAATACACCACTGCAAACACGGTACGCATTTAAGTGGCCCCCATGGAAGAAGACCCACCTCAGTGAGGCAGCATATGTGCATCTGCTTGACAGCAAGGCATTAAAGTGTATATAAACCCCAAACAACTTTACTTGCTTAATTTTGGTCTGTAGAGTATACCATTGAGATTGCTTTGTTGTATCTTTTCAATACATGCAATAAGAAAAAAAAAACTGCTGATCTTGCCAGAAATCCAGTGAACTCCTACCCTCCTGTACACTCTGCCCCTGCTGCACTGAATACATAAAACATGGATATTGGGCTTGCTGTGCAAATATGTCAATCATTCCCATGGGTGCCATGAATCTACACCGTAATTTGATTAATAGGTTTATTTTTTAGGGTTAACAGCACCATCTAGTGGCGTAATGCAGTCTTTTTTCAAGATATTTCTCAATCAGGAAGAATACCACATTATTGCCATTAGATGGCGCTAACTATCCTATGTAATAAACATATTATGCAACGATAAATGCTTAGGGGCCCCTGTTCAGGCTGTCAAGGATCTGATGAGTTGGATGCTACTGACTAGCTGAGGATAGGTCCATCCAGACCCAAAGCATGTTACAGATATAGGAAGAGATAGCCACAGATGTTTACTGTAATTTGCTTAATATGTTTCAAAAATAGGCTGAGTGGTTAGCAGCGGCGGTGCGTCCATAAGGGTGCACGGCACCGTCCCCTCTTGCATAAATTTATCTATAGACACCGCTTTTCAGGCACCGGGCACCTGAATTACAGCGGCAGGGGGGTGTTTTTGAAGCACCTGATTAGAGCCATAGACGTCAAAAAAGGTGACCTGCGAGCGCCATGCTGGCGCTCGCAGGTCACTCAGCTGTGTTAGAAAAGTGAATTCATTTTCGCTTTCCTAACACTAAACCACCTCTCCGCCAATCAGATGCTCGGATCTGTTACCCATCACCTGGTTGGCTGAAACGACAGGCGCTGTGGTTGGACGCCTCAGGCCTCAGGTGTCCAATCATATCAGAGGACGGGAAGAGAGGACGGGAGAAGACATCGAGGAGCATAGAGGAGCAGTCCCACAGAGACAGGGTAAGTTCAGACGGCGGGTGGGGAGCACACTGGCAGCATTTGATATGGCACAGTGGGAGCAATTGATGGGGCACAGTGGCTGCATTTGATGGCACAGTGGGAGCATTTGATATGGCACAGTGGCTGCATTTGATGGGCACAGTGGCTGCGTTTGATGGCACAGTGGCAGCATTTGATGGCACAGTGGGAGCATTTGATATGTGGCTGCGTTTGATGGGCACAGTGGCTGCGTTTGATGGGCACAGTGGCTGCATTTGATGGGCACAGTGGCTGCATTTGATGGGCACAGTGGCTGCGTTTGATGGGCACAGTGGCTGCGTTTGATGGGCACAGTGGCTGCATTTGATGGGCACAGTGGTGGCAATTAATGGGCACAGTGGCTGCGTTTGATGGTAGAATGGCGGCAATTGATGGGCACAGTGGCTGTGTTTGATGGCACAGTGGCTGCGATTGATTGTACAGTGAGGCTGCAATTGATGGGTTTTTTTTCAGAATTTTTCAGTTTGTTTGCGCCCCCCCCCAAAATTTTGAGACCCAGCCGCCACTGGTGGTTAGCAGATAAAAGCAGCCTCAGCTCCATTCACCCAGGCCGCACTTCCAACATGTTTCGCCCTGCTCTTGGGGCTTAATCATAGAACGGAGGCTGAACGAAACATGTAGGGGCATGGGTTTGAATTAATCTAAGGCTGCTTTTTATCTGCTAACCACTCAGGCCATGCAAGGTGTGCGACGGCTGGGTTATCTCTTCATATTTCTGAAAAATATTAAGCAAATTACAGTAAAGATTTGTGGACCCTGTGCAAATGTGTCAACCAGGGAATTTTTAATACATAGATCCCTTTAAATCAAAGCATTTTCTTAGTTCAAGTTTAGTTTACCTTAATGTAAATAAAAAAAAAAAGACCTTACTACAAAAGAACAAACTGACCTTCATTTGTTTCATGTCTTTCATTCTATTCCTTTCGCTGACTTTGAACTTTAATTTTCCTAAATAAACACTTTTACGGATCTATTTGCGAATCTATTTACCAGTCCAATTTTTAAGTAACGAGAGTAGAAACACTCAATTTATTCCCTGGCTCACGGGGGGGGGGGGGGGGAATCAGAAATCCTTGCATTAAAACCAATGACATGTTCCGTACGGGTGATGAAGAGTGGATTGAAAAACATTAGCACGGCTTGATGACAAAAATATGCTAATGGCCGCTGGACTTCCATTTCCTCGCCGAGCGTGATGAATTATTTTGATGCTTTGTCTGATATTTAGAGAAGCTTCATCAACTTTATGTGATTAGTGCAGACATCGACGGTTTGATTGAAGAAGAAAAACTACCGTGGATGTGAAGGTTTTTTTTGTTTTTTTTTTAATCTATTTTCGTCTTTTTTTTTTTTTATAAAAGTTTTGAAATGTCTTTATTGAGTGACAGATTGTGGGTTTTTTTTGTAATAATCACATCTGAGCTCAGATTCATCACAACATGACCAGCTGTTCTTTTTTTAATGTCATTTTCTTTTTATTAAAAAAAAAAAAAATGAATGAATAAAAATAAATAATAATAATAAATTAATAATAATAATAACATTATCTCAATTGCCTGCTCTGCACCTAAAGGATCAAGTTTTATGCCGGGTGTGTGCAGTCCTGACCTGTCTGTGTGTATATATAGATCTATATATATCTACAGTATCTCACAAAAGTTAGTACACCCCTCAAATTTTGTCAGTGGTTCAGACATTAATGGCTGTGTGTTGAGTTATTTTGAGGGGACAGCAAATTTACACTGTTATACAAGCTGTACACTCACTACTTCACATTGTAGCAAAGTGTCATTTCTTCAGTGTTGTCACATGAAAATTTTTCATAGAGTAAGGGAGGGTTTTCCCTCCGTGTCCTGTTGGGGAGGAGATTTCCTTTCACTTCCTGTCTCAAAGCCAAAAAACAGGAAGTGAGAGGAAATCCCTCCAAAGTCAGGGAATCCCTGGTTGTCATAAGGGTCACCAGAACCAGTGTCTACATTGGATGATTTCCCTTCCATCCCTGTTCTGGTGACAACCCAAAATTTGGGATTTTATTTCACTTTCCCCCTCAGTGGTTCTAAAGTTAAACTTTTTTTTTACCTTAATGCATTCCCTGGTCCAACCCATCCTCCCTAAAAGACTTACTAGAGTCCTCTCTCTCGATCCAGCGATGTGCCCGTTTGCAGCTCTGTGAGTTGAATCCTGAGAGGAGGAAGCCAGGGGGCGGGGCCAAGCATCACTGTGTATCTATGGATGCCCACAGCCCAGCTCTGGAGTGTGCCCACTTCGGTCCCCCCTCAGCACATGGTTTGCTATGGGGGCACACACAGGGAAGGAGAAATGGAGAGCGGTGGCTGGGGACTCCAGAAGAGGAGGTAAGTGACCACTGTGTGCAGAGCAGGTAAAATATCCTCTTTTTTATTTTGTCAAAAAAACTGTCTTTACAACCATTTAAAATAAATGAAACCCTCCTCCCAGATACAGCCTGTCCCTAGATCCCTAGTCACAGCCCATAGCTATCCTCAGATCCTTATTTCCCTTGGCAGTGCCTGCAACGTTGATCCCCATAGGATTCTTCCCGATACAATAGAGCAGCCTTTCTCAACCTTTTTACATGGAGGAACCCTCAAAATAACTTTCTGGTATCAAGGAACCCTTGCTATTAATTAGTATATTTACAACTCACGGGGACATTAGCATCATGGTTAGAGAGAAGAATGCTCCTTAAATTTGTGGTCAATGGGAAAAATTCCACCCTTACAGATAGCTAAAAAGATCAATGATGTCTGAGAGGCAGCAATGGCTCAAGGAACCCCTAGAAACCTCAGGAGAAAGCCTGCAGTGGAGACTCCAAAGTTGACATAATGGAAGTCTATGTAGGCACGGTCAAAGAAAAGAAGGTTTTGTCTGGAGGTCTTCAGAAGATCTTCATGTAAATATGCATCTTGGACAAGGAGAGGGAAGATTCTTTAACTCGTGGGAGAGGCCAATTTTTTTTATGTTTTTTTTTATTTTTTTAGGTTTAGCTGCTCAGACCACATTTTAGCAGTTTTAGTATGACATTATGGAAGAAATTAAAAACCTATTTTCTCTGGGGCATCTGACGATCTTTATTTAAATATGGATCTGTGAGAAGGAGGGGGATAAACCTTTAACTCAGGGGTGAGGCAGACCGTTTTTATCTATTTTTTTGAAGTTCAGTCTCAGTATGACATCATGGAAGTCTATGGAAGCACAGCCAGCAAAAATATTTTGTCTAGAGGATCTCAAGATCTTTAGGTAACCATGCATCTGAGATTGGGGGGACAAAAAGGGGGAACATCCTTTAACCTGGGGGTGGGGCACACTTTTTTTTTTACTTTTTTTAAGAATTTAACTGTTTAGGCCACATTTTAGCAGTTTCAATATGACAGTCTGCCAGAAAAAAGAAGATTTTGTCTGGAGGATCTGACGATCTTCATGAAATCTGGGACAAGGAGAGGGAAGATCCTTTAACTCATGGGTGAGGAAAACTTTTTATTTACGTTTTAGTTTTTTCAGTTTAGCTGCTCAGACCACATTAACAGTTTCAGTATGACATATGTAGGCACGGCCAAAGAAAAGAAGATTTTGTCTGGAGGATCTGAAGATCTTTAGGTAAATATGGTTCTGGGACAAGTAGGGGGATGATTCTTTAACTTGGGGGTGGGGTACGCTTTTTAAAATTTTTTAGGAGTTTAGCTGCTCAGACCACATTTTAGCAGTTTCAGTATGGCATCATGGAAGTCTATGGTATGGCCATAGAATGGAATATTTTATCTGGAGGATCTGAAGATCGTTGAGTAAAAAAGCATCTGGGACAAAGAGGGGAAATATCCTTTAACTGAAGGGTGGAGCTCACTTTTTTTGTTACATTTTTAAGTGTTTAGCTGCTGAGGCCACATTTTAGCAGTTTCAGTATGACATGGAAGTCTATGTAGAAACAACTAGAGAAAATAAGAATTTTGTCTGGAGGATCTGAAGATATTTGGGTAAATATGGATCTGGGACAAGTAGGGGGATGATCCTTTAACTCGGGGGTGGGGAACACTTTTTTTAAAGTTTTTAGGAGTTTAGTTGCTCAGACCACATTTTAGTAGTTTCGGTATGACATCATGGAAGTCTATGGTATGACCATAGAATGGAATATTTTATCTGGAGCATCTGAAGATCTTTGAGTAAAAAAGCATCTGGGACAAAGAGGGGAAAGATCCTTTAACTCAGGGGTGGAGCACACATTTTTTTACGTTTTTAAGAGTTTAGCTGCTCAGATGTCTATGGTATGGCCATAGAATAGAATAGTTTGTCTGGAGGATCTGAAGATCTTTGAGTAAAAAAGCATCTGGGACAAAGAGGGGGAAGAACCTTTAACTCAGGGGTGGAGCACACATTTTTTTACGTTTTTAAGAGTTTAGCTGCTGAGGCCACATTTTAGCAGTTTCAATATGACATGGAAGTCTATGTAGACACAACTAGAGAAAAGAAGAATTTTGTCTGGAGGATCTGAAGATCTTTGGGTAAATATGGATCTGGGACAAGTAGGGGGATGATCCTTTAACTCGGGGGTGGGGTACACTTTTTTTAAAGTTTTTAGGAGTTTAGTTGCTCAGACCATATTTTAGCAGTTTTGGTATGACATCATGGAAGTCTATGGTATGGCCATAGAATGGAATATTTTATCTCGAGCATCTGAAGATCTTTGAGTAAAAAAGCATCTGGGACAAAGAGGGGAAAGATCCTTTAACTCAGGGGTGGAGCACACATTTTTTTACATTTTTAAGAGTTTAGCTGCTGAGGCCACATTTTAGCAGTTTCAATATGACATGAAAGTCTATGTAGACACAACTAGAGAAAAGAAGAATTTTGTCTGGAGGATCTGAAGATCTTTGGGTAAATATGGATCAGGGACAAGTAGGGGGATGATCCTTTAACTCAGGGGGTGGGGCACACTTTTTTTAAGTTTTTAGGAGTTTAGCTGCTCAGACCACATTTTAGCAGTTTCAATATGATATCATGGAAGTCTATGTATGCACAGCTAGAGAAAAAAATATTTTCTCTGGAGGATCCAAAGATCTTCATTTAAATATGCATCTGGGTGAAGGAGGGGGAGATCCTTTAACTTAAGGGTGGGGCAGACTATTTTTTACTTTTTTTGTTTTACGTTTAGCTGCTCAGACTGCATTTTAACAGTTTCAGTATGACATCATGGAAGTCTATGGCATGGACAGAGAAAGGAATATTTTCTCTAAAAGGATCTGAAGATCTTTGGGTTAATATGCATCTGGGACAAAGAAGGGGATGATCCTTTAAGTCGGGTGTGGGGCAGACTTTTTTTAGGTTTTTAAGAGTTTGGCTGCTCAGACCACATTTTAGCAGTTTCAGTATGACATCATGGAAGTCTGTAGAGGCACAGCCAGAGAAAAGAAGATTTTGTCTGGAGGATCTGAAAGTCTTCAGGTGAATATGCTTCTGGGACAGGGAGAGGGAGAATCCTTTAATCGAGGTTGAGGCACACTTTTTTATACGCCTTTAGGAGTTTAGCTGCTCAGACCATATTTTAGTAGTTTCATTATGCACCAGTTATCCTAAAAACAAAGGATTGTAAACACACGATAGGAAGGATCTATACCAGTGTTTCTCAACTCCAGTTCTCAAGGTGCCCCAGCAGGTCATGTTTTCAGGATTTCCCTCAGATGAAACGGCTGTGGTAATTACTAAGGCAGGGAAACTGATCAAATCACCTGTGCAAAATAATGGAGAGACTGAAAACGTGACCTGTTGGGGCGCCTTGAGGACTGGAGTTGAGAAACACTGATCTATACCAAAGTATGTTCCCTGAATGGAGCTATGCTGTCACAGAAAACTCATTAACACCAATATATAAATGTAACCACATAAAAATTATCTTAAAAAAAAAAAACTATCTACGTTAATAGGACATAAAAATATAATAAATCCACAAAAAAAAAAAATACTAAAACCCTCCGGTGGATTATTACGGAACTATGTATAGACACGCATATGCCCTTTGGCCCATGATGTGTTGGCTACCATTAAAGCTCCATTATATGAATATTGTTTGTTCATTGAACTCTACAGTAAACTGCTAATGCCATTAACCATACACACATGCTGGTTATTTGGCCTTTGGGCATATTATAGCCACATGGTTCGTGACAGTTGGTAATAAATTGGGAATAAATTGGCTTTATGAACTATCTGCATGTTTATGACCTGTTATAGAGATGTACAAAAATATTCATCCAATTAAACTGGAATATCCTTAATACCTGTATAGCTGAGAGCTGTTTTTGCTATTTATTGACTCTCTTCTTTCTGTGGCCCATTGGGGGCAAAAACTAACATTGCATCTACCTTTTTTCATATTGAATTCAGCACATGAATATGAGCCACCCGGCATCCTATGGGAAGGTCCCATATCAGATTAGGATTTATGTTGATAAATACTACTGGACTCGACATAGCATGCGACACTCAGCAGTAAAAGCTTGCTGGTGCATCAAAGTGTGAGAAGCCATTACCTCAGACAACATATTAAGCAGAAGCCGGGAATCCAACAGTGTCTGTGCTTGGGGAATTTTTCAACTCTTTTTTTTTTTAATGAATCCTATAAATGTCAGATTTTTAAACATTTAAATTCTATACATTTACATATTCACAAATGTTATACAGTTATATATAAAAAAAATACATTTAAATTCAATAAAATTACATTTTTTAAATCTTTCTTGCTTCACTATCTATCTCCTAGAGGCAGCGGCCCCAGGAGATCTGGAACCCTCCCTGAAGAGAGGAAAGAACACTCTGGAAAGGCCTCAAAAACATTTATCACCCCCCCCCCCCCCAGCCACCTTCTGGACACCTCTGTATGGGGATTGCCTGAGGCATGATAAATATTCATACTGGTCATTTGACTCTCCCTGCCCTATATTTTGGAAGCGTCTCCCAGTAGTAAGGTGAGAGAAATCAAACACAGAACTTAGGAAACCTTGACCAGACAAAAACAAACAAAAATAATAGATCACCGCTCCACTGACTGCAGTGAAGCCAGCCACTAAATTTAGCCTAGCAGCCAGTAAGAAAAGCTCAGTTGGAACCAGAAGGCCATTACATGTTCATGCTCATAATTATGGGCAAAGGCTCAATACAGAACGGGCATGTGCAAATGTATTAGCGTGTGCCCAAGAAGAATTGGCCTTATGTGAATGAGCACGAACTGGCACCAAACGGCCTATGGCATGAACAGATTGCTGAGTGGTCTTCAGCTAGTTCCTGTTTATCTGTGCCTTGACCTGCTATATCTGCCTACCCATGCTTGACCCGGTTTTCTCTTGACCTATCCCTGGAATCCCACCTGCCTATTGTGACCTCGGATGGAACTCTGACTCTGCTCCTGTCTTGTGCTTCATTGCCGTGCTACCTGACTGTGCTCCAACCCCAGCCTGTATCCTAACCAGTGACGGCTGGTGCTCAAATTTTTTTTTGGGGGGGGGGGGTGCAAAAAATTTTTGAAAAAAAATCAATTGCAGCCACTGTGCCATCAAACACTGTCACTGTGCCTATCAAATGCTGCCACTGTGCCCTCAAACGCTGCCACTGTGCCATCAAACACTGCCACTGTGCCCTCAAATGCTGCCACTGTGCCATCAATTGCAGCCACTGTGCCAAACGCTGCCACTGTGCCATCAAACACTTCCACTGTGCCATCAAATGCTGCCACTGTGCCCATCCAACACAGCCTCTGTGCCAAACACTGCCACTGTGCCAATCAAACGCTGCCACTGTGCCATCAAACGCTGCCAGTGTGCCCATCAAATGCTGCCAGTGTGCCCATCATATGCTGCCAGTGTGCCCATAAAATGCTGCCAATGTGCCCTTGAATGCCCCCAGTATGACCCTTGCCCACTCGCTGTCTGCCTGGCACTTACCCTGTCTTGGTGCGGCAGCGGGTGACGGCGACAAGCGCGGCCCTTCATGTGTCTCCTGCCGTCCTCATCTCCCATCCTTTCCTTCTGATAGCCATCTAATAGTGGCGCCTATTGTTTCAGCCAATCAGGTGACAGGTAACAGACCGAGCACCTGATTGGAGGAGAGGCGGTTTAGTGTTAGGGAAGCGAATATTCATTTTCTTTTCTAACACAGCTGAGTGACCTGCGAGCGCTCAGCATGGCGCTTCAAAAACCCCCCCGACTCTGTAATTCAGGTGCCCGGCGCTCGAAAAGGGGCCGGGCACCTGAATAGTGGGTGGCAGCGGCTGCCACAGATAAATTAATGCAATGCACAAATCTATCTATTGGTGATAGAGGGGGTGGCTGGAGAGAGAGGGCGGTGCCCGTGCGCCTTTAATGCACGGGCCGCCACTGATCCTGAATCTGCTTCTGTCTATTGTTTCTGTATTTTCACTGCCTGGCTTTTGGCCTGGCTCACCTTTTGGCTTGTGTCGCGGCTACGCTCAACCATGTTCCAGTTCCTGGTTCCTGACTGGTGATACATGGTCCTCTAAAACCCACAAATCTCAGCTGGCGCTGCCTGTTATACCGTCCCTCGTGCCACTCTGTTTGTCACACCTTCTGTCATCACTACCAGAGGTGTTGGACAAGAGGTGCAAGAGCAGCCCCCTCTACAGCTCGATCTCCACCAGGTACAGTAGTAAGTTGACACAGCCTAACTAGAGGAGAGCATTACAGAATATTAATATTACAGTACATATAAGATATGGAATGGCAACAAGTTTTATCATTTGGCACTTTTGTCCTGGGTACTAGATGACCTTGTCCTGACACTGTTCTCCACTCTGTCCTAAACTAAAAAAAAAAAGTGTTGCCTTAGTTCTACTTTAATATATTTTTGTGTCCTACTGAAGTAGAATTCTTTTTGAAGATAAATATGGTAAGTGGTTAATACATTTACATATCGGTGTTAATGGGAAATCTGTCACTTTTTTTTACCAATTTGACTTATCCTCAAATGACTAATAGTGTTCAAAGGTAGCCTACAGAAATATGTCAGCTGCCCTTTGACGAGTTAGAATCTCAGGGTTCAAGCACCAAGTCCATCAAATTTTTGCTTTCCGTTCTTAGTGAGGTGACCCAGGAAAAATCATGTGATCAGTGAAGTGGAGAATCCTGACCTGCACATTTATTCTAGGTCGGTTCCTTTCTGAGTATTAAAGTGTATGTAAATCTAAAATAGAAATGTGCTTTTTCTACTGCTATTTTTTTTTACTGGTTGAACTAGATGGATTGTGGGTTTTTTCAGCTGCTGTAACTATGTGAAGCCTGACTTCACATTCTGCAATATTTTTTTTTTTTGCATACAGTAGAAACGAGTTAAAGAAGAATTCCAGGTATGGATATTTTTACACAGTTACATTGATCCAGCTTTGACGTATGTAACTGCACATACCATAATTGTGGGATCCCTCTAGAAGCTTTTAGGCAGGTGCAATCTAAGTTTCTTCACTGCAAGTGGCGCTAGACCGTAGCGGCAATTCAGATGGGGGAGGAAGTAGAGAGGAACTTGGTTCCTCTATGATTTCATTGGTCACAGGGAGGCAATTATCCAATTGAATGCTTGTGCCACATGTGACTTTCATGGACATCTTGTGTAAGGCAGAGTCTATTTAAGACTCCGGCTCCAGGAGTTGGCACACTTTATGCACGTGGCTAACATAGGGACAGGATCCCTGTCTATCAGGGACAGTGTTTAGAGACAGAGAAAGGTTCCGGAGCAGTAGGGACTGAAAGGAAATAGTAGGTATTCTGGATGACCACCATCCTTGTAGGTACACCATCAGGGTCCTCAGATCTCTGGAGACATCGAATGAAACGAGAAGCAGGTTGTGCATTCGTAAGATTTCTGCCTTTATTAGGTGCATATACAGCTTATATATGGTTCAACTTACCAATCAAAAGAGGGGAAAGGGGAGTGGTTAGTAAATTATGTATTTGTATAAAAGATATGGTTATACAAGTCAGCGACCCCTAAGATACACTTATCATGAGTTCACAGTAGTCAACAGACCATCTGATTATAAGTCATAAGTCATGCATCCTGTCCCATGGCCTACAGAACAGAGAACAGGAAAGGACAAACCAACCCACAATGATACATATAGAGTACAGTGCTTGAGCAAGCATTTTTCTAAGCATTCTTTCATAGTTGCAGATTTAAGCTAAAATGACAAAGCATATCAAAATGGAGTCACAATGGTTTGGGCATATTATTACAGGGACAGTGCAGAGACCTCATTTAGGAAGCCTCCACCGTGGGTGTGGACCAGCCAGGCCACATTCAGCTCCTTGTAGCAGATGCTCTTCAAGTCTTCGGACTGCTGTTCTACCGCTGTTACAGTTGTAAGTGGCTCCAGACGGGTGTGCCTCCCTGCTGGGCCTGGTTGTACTTTTTGAACTTTTCTACATTATATTGCTATTGCCAAACTTGGACTCTCTGCATGCTCACTGCCTGCCGCACAACGCTGCGCTTAGCTCACAAGATGGAAATCACTGATGTAGACACCGCTACTCCAGTGATCTCCACTAGCTTCCAGGTCCCGTGTTGAGCAGATGCCCTGCTGCATTGTGAATATAAGAAGTCAGCACCATTCAGCAATTCCATATTAGCGCCCGTGGTCTTGGATTGTGATGTACTGTATAACAAGCTCATATATGCTGGTCAAGTGATCACCAACTTCTGGTCATGTAGTGTAGGGGTCTCCAAGCGAACAAAGGGCCAGTTTACTGTCCTTCAGACTTTAGGGGGGTTGGGCTAGAGCTAGTGGGAGTAGAAAATGTCCTATGATTGGTGCCAGTGGGAGGACTGGTGCCCCATCATGGGTGTCAGTGGAAGGAATAGTGTCCCGTTGCTGGTGTCAGTGGAAGGAATAGTGGCCCATTGTTGGTATCAGTGGGAGGAATTGTGCCCTATTGTTGGTGTCAGGGAATGGAATAGTGCCCCGTTGTTGGTATTAGTGAAAGGAATAGTGCCAAATTGTTGATATTAGTGGAAGGAATAGTGCCTCATCGTTGGGGTCAGTGGAAGGAATAGTGCCCCGTTATTGGTATCAGTGAATGGAATAAAAGGGCCGCATCTGGCCCCCCGGCTGCAGTTTGGAGACCCCTGATATAGTGTTCAAATAACAAATACAGTTACAAACCATCCAGGTCACTCAAGGGTATGGCAACATATACCAATAAAATTGCAAGTCAGTTGATACGTTAGCCCCGGGTGTAATTTTTTACTGTATAGGGACCTGATTCACTATATACCTACCCTGATCAGGAATTCTTCATGTAGAAGACATACCATTACTTTCTGTCCTTGAGAGACTATAATAGTAACCCTTCTTCTTGTAGTATATCAGTTATATATATTTTTTTTTCTTACTTAGAGATTTCAAAGCCATTTTATATTTTTCTTTTCCTTTTTTGAAAACTAAAAACACTGAAGATTGGCCCCACTACACCCATTCTTATTTTCTTTAGAAAAGTTTGGAGGTTTTTTTCTTTCCATCGATTGAGAGATTTCAAAGTCATTTCATTGTTTTTGCCTAGCAATAAAAGCACCCACGCTAAGCATGATGGGAGAATAACCATCCCCTGAATTCTCTAGGCTGTATTGATGCCTTTGTATTGCAACCATCGCCTTGATTTCAGAGGCCTCCGTCCCATGTTACATATACATTCTTGAAGCAAAGCAGCTTATTACCCAGCAATGTTATCGCCATCAGGGGGTCCTAAATCTTAATAAGAGGAACAACACTGCAGTTATCTGTCTCTGGAAATGTGCGCCGCAACTCACAGACAAAGAAAAAAAAGTACAATAATATTTTTTTTCTTAGATTCCATCTGTAGTGTACTTCCTAAAATAAAAGTTTGGGAGGCACGATCTTCAGGAAGATTGATGGACTAATTTTGCCAATTTGAAAATGCTTAAAATGCAGGAAACAAAGGAACATGGGGGATGTCTTTATGTGAGGACCATTGTAAGGAGAAACATGTACACCAATGAACCTATCAGGACAATTAAAAGATATGGTAGGTTCTGTCTATTACCAAAGTTATTTACAGTATATCCATCCTTCTTTCCCTTCAATCCTTTGCTGCCTCCTAAATTATCCTGGAAAAAAACTAAAATGCATTTAAGGTTTTGTATATTTTTCATAAATATTCTTTCCTTCTTTTCTTTCTTCTTCCCTTCATTCCCGCTTTTTCTTTCTTTCTTTTTATTTTTCTTTCCTTTCTTTTTTTATCCTTTCTTTTCCTTTCTTTTTTTACCCTTAAGCTTTCTCTATTCCTTCCTTTCGTTTTTACTCAACATTTTTCTTCCCTTCACATTTAACTTCCCATCCTTTCACCTTTGGCTTCCCTCCTTTCCTTCCTTCCATCTCTTTTATTTCCTTCTCTCTTTCTTCTCTTCCTTGCCTCCTTGTTTTTCACTCAATTCCTTCCTTCCCTCCTTCCTTCCACCATTCCTCTCCACTTCGTTTCCTCTCTTTTGTTTCTCTTTCTTCCCTTCAACTTTTTCCTTCCTTGCTTGCTTCCTTGCTTCTCTTCTATTTCCTTCCTACCATCTCTTTTGCTTTACTTCCTTCCTTCCTTCTTTTTCATGTTCTTTTCTTGAACTCCCTCCTATTTTTTCTTTCATTCCTTGCTTCCTTCCTTCGCTTTTCCCTCTCTTCCTCCCTTTTTTTCACTTTTTTATTTAAACCTTTTGCTTCCTTACTTCTTGTTTTTTTCCTTCCTTCCCTGTGTTCTTTTTTCCATCCCTCCTTTCTTCCTTCTTTCCATCTTTTTTTTCCTCTCTTTCCTCTCTTTTTCTTTCCTTACTTCCCTCCTTGTATTTTACTCAATTTCTTCTTTCCCTCCCCTCTTCTTGTTTTTTTTCTTCCCCTCTGCTTCCTTCCTTCCCTCCTCTCCTTTCTTTTTCTTTCCTTCCTTCCCTCCTTCTTTTTTACTCAAATTTTTCTTTCTCTCTATCTTTTTTTTCCTGTTCTTTCCTTTCACCTTTTCCTTCTGCATTTCCTTCCTTCTCCTCCCACTCTCTTCCTCTCTTTTTTCCCTTTCTTTATTTAAACTTTTTCCTTCCTTCCGTGCTTTCCTTCTTTTCCTTTCTTTTTCTTTCCTTCCTTCCTTCCTTGTTTTTTACTCAATTTCTTCTTTCCCCCCTTCCTTTTTTCCCCTGTTCATTCCTTTCCTTCTTTCCTTGCTTCCTTCCTTCTTATTTCTTTTTCCTCGCATTCTTTTTCTCCTTTCTTCCATTCTTACCTTCCTTTCCTTCCTTCTTTTTCTCCGTCCTTCCTTTCCTTGCTTCCCTTCCTACCTTCATTTTCTCCTTCCATCCCTCCTTCCTTCCTTCCTTCCTTCCTTCCTTCCTGAAAGGTAATGTCTTTTCTGGGTCCTCCCCTTCTCTCTCTCTTTGTTCTAGTGTACTGATCTACATTCCTCCTCGCCGTCCCCTTGCATTCTGTCCCCCCCCCTCTATACGCAGATGCCATTTCAGCTGCTGATACACAAATATTATCTTCCAAAATTACACCCGCTCCGCGTTCCCTCATCCAGCATCGGTGTCCTCTGGCAACAATGGGTGGAATATTCCGAAAGTCGCCAAACGCGATGGAGATAATGATTGTGGAGCTATGAATGCAGATGCTTTGCTGTGAATGATAATAGTTTATAATTTTCTAGCCAACTTTTTTTTTATATCTAAATTATTATTATATTTTAGCTTTTTTTTTCTCTCTATTTAAACCAAGCCAAGCAAAGCCAATGTAAAACATGTGCATATCATTGTGGACGGTTTAAAGGAGAACTCGTTAATGCTGTCAGCCTGCAACAGGAAGTGACTTTACTGGCAGGATCTCCAGGTGAAAAAATTACAAAAAAAAAACATCATTAGAAAGTCAAGAAAGCTAAAAAAAAAATAAAAAATAAAAGGGTTTAGCTTTAAAGCTGGACTCCGGCCTTCCTCTCAGTCTTGCATAGTTGTACCGGCTCCTCTCCTGGACTGAACTGGCTTACTCTGATTTCACCGCACACTGTGAGCTTCTCATAATGTGTATTAGAAGCTGAAACAGAGCCTGCCTCATTTCCTGGCTGGAAGACATCTCATGCTTTCCTTTCTCTTCCCTTCCTTTCTCTTCCCATTCCTTTTCCTTTCCCTTTCCTTTCTCTTCCTCCCTTTTTCCTTTCCCCTTCCTTTCCCTTTCCTTTCCTTTCTCTTCCTCTCTTTTCCTTTTCCTTTCCCTTCCCTTTCCTTCCCTTGCCTTTCCCTTTCCTTTCACTTCCCTTTCATTTTCCTTTTCCTTTCCTTTCCTTTCTTTTCCTTTCCCTTTCCTTTTCCCTTTCTTTTTCCTTTTCCTTTCCCTTTCCTTTCCTTTCCCTTCCCTTCCTTTTACTTTCACTTCCCTTTCCTTTCACTTCCCTTTAATTTTCTTTTTCCTTTCCTTTCCCTCCCCTTCCCTTTCTTTTCATTTCCTTTGCTTTCACTTCCCTTTCCTTTTTGCTTTCCCTTTCCTTTCTCTTCTCTTCCTCTCTTTTCCTTTCTTTTCCCTTTCCTTTCTAGCACTTTCCTCCCTAATCTGGTGGTCCCTAGCCCTCCCCTTTCATTCATTCTATTTCAGTTCTTTTACTCATGGAGGTTCAGCATTACATGTGGGGGGTTACCCAGGGCAGTCTGCCTAGGGATATCCACTCCTCCAGACCGACACCCACCCATCGATGCCTTTTGATATTTGCATTACTCCTCCCAAGCCAGCCCACTGCTTGCATCAGGGATGAGGGCTCTTGAGAGGAGTACTGAGGCTGGGTGTTGGGATGTTCTCAGGAAGCTATGTACAGCCCCCTGCCGGCCCCTCCCACCAGCCATGATCTGCCTGCATTGCATAGAGAAGCACAAAGGCTCAACAATTACATCACTGGTTCTAAAATAAGGTATGCAATGCAAGCAGTTTCATTACATGTCTTATTTTAGAACCAGTGATGTCATCGCTGGGTCTCTGTGCTTCCCTATGTAATGCAGGCAGATTATGGCTGGTGGGAGGGGCTGGCTAGGTGTGGCTAATACTCTTATCCTGACGAGCCCAGTAGACGTTCTTCTATGAGATCTCTAGGTGTGGCTAATACTCTTATCCTGACGAGCCCAGTAGATGTTCTTCTATGAGATCTCTAGGTGTGGCTAATACTCTTATCCTGACGAGCCCAGTAGACGTTTTTCTATGAGATCTCTAGGTGTGGCTAATACTCTTATCCTGACGAGCCCAGTAGACGTTTTTCTATGAGATCTCTAGGTGTGGCTAATACTCTTATCCTGACCAGCCCAGTAGATGTTCTCCTATGAGATCTCTAGGTGTGGCTAATACTCTTATCCTGACGAGCCCAGTAGACGTTCTTCTATGAGATCTCTAGGTGTGGCTAATACTCTTATCCTGACAAGCCCAGTAGACGTTCTTCTATGAGATCTCTAGGTGTGGCTAATACTCTTATCCTGACGAGCCCAGTAGATGTTCTTCTATGAGATCTATAGGTGTGGCTAATACTCTTATCCTGACGAGCCCAGTAGATGTTCTTCTATGAGATCTCTAGGTGTGGCTAATACTCTTATCCTGACGAGCCCAGTAGATGTTCTTCTATGAGATCTCTAGGTGTGGCTAATACTCTTATCCTGATGAGCCCAGTAGACGTTCTTCTATGAGATCTCTAGGTGTGGCTAATACTCTTATCCTGACGAGCCCAGTAGATGTTCTTCTATGAGATCTCTAGGTGTGGCTAATACTCTTATCCTGACGAGCCCAGTAGATGTTCTTCTATGAGATCTCTAGGTGTGGCTAATACTCTTATCCTGACGAGCCCAGTAGATGTTCTCCTATGAGATCTCTAGGTGTGGCTAATACTCTTAACCTGACGAGCCCAGTAAACGTTCTTCTATGAGATCTCTAGGTGTGGCTAATACTCTTATCCTGACTAGCCCAGTAGATGTTCTTCTAAGAGATCTCTAGGTGTGGCTAATACTCTTATCCTGACGAGCCCAGTAGATGTTCTTCTATGAGATCTATAATCCTTAATGCCCTGTACACACGATCGGACATTGATCGGACATTCCGACAACAAAATCCATGGATTTTTTCCGACGGATGTTGGCTCAAATTTGTCTTGCATAAACATGGTCGCACAAAGTTGTCAGAAAATCCGATCGTTCTGAACGCCGTGACGTAAAACACGTATGACGGGACTATAAACGGGGCAGTAGCCAATAGCTTTCGTCTCTTAATTTACTCTGAGCATGCGTGGCACTTTGTGCATCGGATTTGTGTACACACGATCGGAATTTAACCGATCAGATTTTGTTGTCGGAAAATGTTATAGCCTGCTCTCAAACTTTGTGTGTCGGAAA